>NW_027113702.1:781132-788012 GCF_000696795.3 Halyomorpha halys | reverse complement strand
TTTTTAAAAAATCACAAGTAATAAACTTTAGAAAGCTAATATAAAACTAGTAATAATATAACAAAAATATTTCTGTTTATTAATATAACATTCTAAATTCAATAACAGATAAAACAGTCAATATTTTAAAAAAATTTAATGTTAACATAAATAGGTTTAGTTAAGGCTATAATTTATTAAGAAAATAACAAGATAAATATATTTATTAATATTATCTGTAGTTAGTGTTTAGTCTTTTGTTATTCATGTATCAACCGTAGTGAAAATTAGGTGGTGGTGGATTAGGGAAATTAGCGGGCTGGTGTTGTTGCTGTTGAAGTGGGTATCGCTTATCATGCTGGGCTCTGTTCTGGCGGTGGTAAACACTTTTATGGTTCCGAAGGCTACTAATGGTTCGGTAGCGCTTGTGGCAAATATCGCACGTGTAACCGTGGTCGTTGTTGGGGCGATGACAAGCAACCGGTCGGCCCGGCCTCTGCCAAACCCCTGCAACATCGACCCAACAGAACTTTAGTACGACATTTACCCCGAATCATCTACCGTTTTATTATTTCAGTAATATTTTATCACTATCATTACTATATTGTTATTAATTGATCTTAGAGTAATATGAAAATTTATTGAATCTTTTCTTATTTTTATTAATTTTTTTTTTGTTGTATATGCTTTATCAAAATTTAAAATAAAAAAAAATAAAGAAATGATTTTTCCTTCAATTACTTTAATATAAAACATATACAAAAAAAAAAACAAAAAAAAACCAGAAAAACTTTATTCTAACAAAAATAAACATATAATCATTAGCATATCAAAAAGAAACATATTTATTCCGGTGACATTCAATTAGATATATTTTGTATTCATTTTATTATATTTTTTTTTGTAGAACTAAATTGATGATAAAATAAATTTCTAATACATGCACACAAAAGAACGAACTAAATAATAAAATCCTTAGAAAATATTAAAAACACACAAGTAAAACATTTATTAATTTGGTATAATAACAAATAAAATGGTTGAGGAAAAAAAGCATGACAATGAAACTTACCTTGTGATGAAGTTCCAGCGAGACCATCTGAATTACCAAGTGCATGGGCTTGGTTATTTAAACCTAAAACAGAAAAATAAATTATAATTTTTCCGTTTTAATATTATCATATAATCTAAATTACTGTTTTTCAGTTAGAATTTCCATATAAAAAATTAAATTGACAGTTAATGAATATAACTTGGAATAAACTTCAATTTTTGTAAATAGAATAACTTTCATGAATTCAAAATAATATACTTAAGATAATTACAATAAATTTATTATAAAATTGACTAAAAATTATGATATAATTATGATTTTTTTTCACATATATTAAATATGATGTATTGACAAATAAATGACGTGAAGCCTTAAAATAAGAGGAATAGTAATATAGTATTTGGGATCTGTATACAAAGTCCAAGACCACATTAGATTCCAAATTAAGTTAGTTATATTTTTCAATTTAAACACGATTGAACCTATTTTTATTTTACAAATTTTTAAATAAATTTATATGTTTGATTTTTTTTTTGTTGATATTATTAACTAAAAAAGAACATAATTATTTAATTTTGGCCAAATAGTTCTGCTTACATATAAATATGCTGCGCCATTAACTTCAGTTGATGTTGATAGATCTTTTTTACTTTAAAAAACCCATTTAAGCAATAGAAAGTTATGCATGAGCTTTAGAATTATATAAACTTTAGCTTAAGGTTAATTTATGCACAAGAAAAGAGAATTTAATTTTTTCAACTTGTTTTTATGTGTTTAAAAGATTTTTTTTTAAATTTTATTTGATACACTGTATATTTTTTTTCGAATCTTAAAAACACTTTATTTATTATATTATTACAACTTCTGATAAACTAAATTATTCGAAAAAATAGATAACCAGAACCAATATGTAGCAAAATATATAGATCAAAATATGTTTATATTTGATTCTAGTTTTTTTTTTGTTTATTTGATTGTTGTGTCTTTACATTTGCACATTTAAGTAGTTATTGCTGAATCAATTTAGCATTTTTAATCATTTTTTTAATGTGTAAAAAATAATTGGTGAAAACTCGTAATAGATGAAAAGAAAATTGTAATCTAGAACTTTATTAATATCTAACATTGAGTTCCAATGGATTGTAATTCTATTTATAAAAATTCAAAATAGATATTATATACAAGTATCCCATTTTTAATAAATCAGTTCTTATACCATATATTATTAAAATTCATGCCTTTTCATGTTTTTTAAAAAAATTATTATAATTCATGGATAATATTAGTTGTGCAGAAATAACTCATAAGTAGTATATTTTGAATCAATATGTGATTATTAAATAATATTGTGACACAGTAATAGTGCACTGCAAAAATCCAGTGTTTAACTTGATGTTGCAGAACTATGAAAAAATGCAAGGAAAATAAAGTAAAAACAATCCATTTTAACAAGGTAACCTTGTTAAATTTTTTCTTAAACTTTTATTTGAAATACCTTAAAAAATAATAGTATTTCAACTTTCAGTAATAAAAATGTTTGTCTTTATATTTATTTCTTAGCAATCAAATTATTTATTAATTATTTTTGCTCATTTTAAAAATTATTATTCAAAAATATTTTGTATTTTAATAAGAACTTTTTAATAGAAAAACTTTTTATTTACAATTTCAAATTATTTATTTAAAAAAAGGACCTTAATGAAAAACAAACTTCTAAATCTAAATTTAAATTGGATTCTTAGACTGATATACTAACAATATAAGCTTTATTCACTATATTTGTGGATTTGAATGTACATTTGTTACTAATAAATTTTATTTATATAAAATGAAATATCTTGTTTGAGACAGGTTTGTTATAACTAATAAATTTAAAGTTATATTACCATTTTTATTTTTAAGTGCTCCTCTTCCCCACCCCAGTTAATTGAGTTTTACATTAATTCTTATATTTAAATTATGTATATTGTACAGTTGTAAATCTCATTAAATAAATAAAAAATTATGTCTTCAGTCTGTTTTATACTAAAATTTGCATTCTATATTATCAAGATGATATAAATTGATATATTATATTGATATATTTGATGATCAAAATTGAATTTTATGTTAATTATTTAATTAAAATTAATAATATAGCAAATATTTTAATGATGACCATTAATTTTAACATATGTTTTAAAAATGATAGTTATATTGCAGAAATTCAAAATTACTCAAAAGTTTAAATCGGGGCCACCTGGCCTTGGGGCATTGAGTTTTTCATTATGTGGTGGTCCCTCAAAGTGAAATACTTGACCCCCAACCATGGTTAGAATAATGGGAATACAAAAAAATGAACTTATAACAGGATGTAAGAAAAATTCCAATGCCATTAAAATATATATATAAAGTTTAAATCTAATATGGTGAATTTAATTGCATTTTTTTTGTGTATATCATGATATTCATCCTATACATATTCTGATATTCATCAATGGATTATTTATTCTGAAGTAGTTGCAGATTGAATAAATTCACCTAAAACGTACTTAATATCATCGAGTGTTTTTACATTGTGGAACTGAAATTCTTAGTAGTTACCTCCTATAATCTCATTTAGGGCTGAATTGTCAATTCTTGTCTCATTTATGTTTATTCCATCACAGGTCACCTACAACTCGTTTTTAAAGGCAGTAGGGGTGTAATTTTCCCCCACGCACTAAAGATACTATCTGTTCCTTTCTTTTTTTTTTTTTTTAATTTTAATTTGTGTAATATAAATACGTAAGTAACTTTATTGTTCAATTAACTATATGAAAAAGTCATTTAAAAAACATCTCATCTCCAAAATATTAACTTTTGATTAACCCCCAAAAAATATCCTAAGACATAACTATAATTATTATTCATAATTTTTATATTTTAATGGATATATTTAGGATTACACAACGTATGGTGTTTTATTTGGGATGGATAACGGTTTTTCTAACTAGAAAATTTTGAATGATTCCATTTTAAAATTTTGTTATTTAATTTGAACCCAATAATTAAAATTTAATAATTAATGGATTTATTTATTTTTTTGTTCTGACTGTAAATATCATTTATTTTGTTTTTAGTAATATCACAATAGTCAGAGTGCATTTTTTGTTGGTTGAAATGGTGTTTTCAGACTTAACTTAAATTTTCAGTAGTTTTATTATGTTATTGTAAATTTAAAATTGATATAAAATAAAAAATTAATGGTTTATTACACTGTTTATATGTTCTTTTATAAGTAACAAACAAATAAAATTATTTGTGTATAGTTGTAGTAAAGAGGTAAATGTATTAAAAATTATTTTTATTTTGTGGCGGACACTAAATGCATGAACACTAATAAAAAGTCTGAAATGGCAAAAGCCAGAACAAGAACATGATTTATATTAGACTAATTTTAAGATGAATTAATAATTTTATAGAATTCCATTTTTAATGCTTTTCCCCATTTCTCTTCTTAAACATTTTTGGTGTTTCATGAAACTATTCTTTTTATCTTCTAGTCAATATCTAACATTGTATTTTGTTTTAATTCAATAAATAATTTCATACTTATCAATTAATATTACACACACACACACACACACACACACATATGTATATACTATGTATTCACAGTTGACAGAAAGACTAACTTCATGAAATAAGACTTTGTATTTTCAATATGGATTCTATGATAAAGTGGCATTCAATAAATGATTATAAACCGGATTTTCGAATAACCAATCATATTTTTGCTATACTTTTGCAAAAGAAGAAGGTATTACTTATTTTGCATTGAAGAATAATATTAAAGAACTTTTCTGAAAACTGATGAGTTTGGAGTTAGTCATTCTGTCAATTAAAAGCCTCATATTATTTATTTTTTAAATTATGTTTAAATCAAAATAATTATTTACTATTCTATTCCATTCTTGAAACATAGATTGCCTGTCTAGAAAGTGTATTATGAAATGTATAATCAAAAATTTCATAATCATTTGAGAGTAATGACTTTAAAAATACCATTAATTTTAAGCTACTCTTATTTTATAGAATTAGATTTTTTTTTCAATAAAATACTATGTTTCAAGATCTTTAGAAGCCAGAAAATGTCTTGCTGATTTTCAAATCATGTAAAAATGAAATAGTGTTTCTTTCAACTCAGTGGTGTGGTTGCTGAGAGATTTTGTGATCATATTTAATAATACAAATTGTATCTAAAATATTATCAATATATTTTATCATTGATATTATAGATTATTACCAGCCAGGGAGTCCGCAGCTAGAGCTGCTGCCATACTAAACTGAAAACCAGGTCCTGCAAAAAGTTTTGAATCGAGATAATTGTGAGCGCTTGGCATTGAGTCATCAGGGTCAGGAAGTTGTGGAGGAAGATGAGGAGGCCCTGCCTCCATCTCCCCTCCCGAATCTCCTGAATCATCCTTTTCATTTCCAATGTGTGGTGTCAGTTCAATTGGCTCTGGCTTGATGTCTGATCCGGCTGGTGAACCGCTGTTTTTTTCCCGGCTATTATTGTTGTTGTTGTTATTGTTATTGTTGTTTCCAGATGTTGTCGAGAAATCCATTGGTGGTTCTTCCATATCTCCTCCCATTAATGGTGAGCGTTCAGGGTAACTGTTGGGCTCGTTTTTCGGTCTTTTCGGTAAGCTGCTGTCCTGAAATACAAAACATTCAAGTTTAAGAATATGAAAGATATATCTTACTGAAAAACTAAATGAGTAGGTGATAAAATGAGTTTAGATATGATTAAAGCAAATTTTTTTATATATATATATATTTAAACTTTTATTTGAAATACCTTAAAAAATAATAGTATTTCAACTTTCAGTAATAAAAATGTTTGTCTTTATATTTATTTCTTAATAGCTAAGATCATGCTCTTTATATTAACTATCTCATCAACAAATAAAGTAATAGCTTACTATACATTCTTTATTTTTATAAAAAAAAAGACTCCTTTTATTTGGAATAGCAGGAACAGTGCATTTAAAAGCAATAACTTCTAGGATATACTAATTTTTGTAGAACAAATAAGAATAGAATCCATAGTTGAGTAATTAACAACTTTCTTCTAATCATGAAATTTGAACAGGCCAATAAAATTATTTTTTATTATTTTATACTACAGAAGTTTATGATTGTTACATCAATCAATCAAGAGGTTAATATTTCCCCTTAGAGGAAGAGGGTACCAAAATAAGTTGATTTAACTATGGAGAGGTAACATGAGAATAAATTTTGCTTTTCTTAATGACAAATAGCACAACGACTCTCCCTTATCTTTTCTTATGTCATGGTTGGTAGTGAAAGACATATAACCATTACATCAAACAAGATGAAAATTTTAAAATTGCTAAGTTATTTCATCGTAAACAAAAATATATGAAATAAATACTGCGTTAAGAAGAGGGAATGATAATCTCATAAATAATGAGAATAATAAAGTTTAAATAAAAAAATAAAAAAATGGACCAAGGCAAACATTGTTTACTGGAGTGATTTAAATAAATAAAAGTGGAACAGTGAAAATAGGTTTGCGCCTAGTTTCAATCAATTGTTAAAAGAAATCTTTATAAATTTAATTATTTAAATATAAGTAAATGAAAAAATGGAAAAGGAAATACAAATCCAAAATCGAGCATAACTGCACTTTATTGTAGAACCATTATCATGTCACCAGAATAAATATTAATGTACATCAATTACGTAGGTATTAAAATATATGTTTATACATAAAATTGGCGATTTCAAAAGCCATTCCTTTCCTTATATTAATCATATTTTTTTTTTTAATGACATGAAAAATTATATTATTAATATATA
>NW_027113702.1:772482-781082 GCF_000696795.3 Halyomorpha halys | reverse complement strand
AAAAAAAAAAAATTAAACTAATTGACTTCAAGAATATAAATTAAAAATTCCCTGTTTAAACTACAGAAATTTCATCCACACAAAAGAACTAGTTGATTAGGATCATTGTATTTACTATTACAGTTAAAAAAAAAATTATAATTATAAATCCTTATAGGTCATTCAACTTCAGTGAGAATGAAAAAGAGTAATCTTAGAATTATGAATATTTAATATAGTTAGAGATTGAATATAAAATGACCCAAACTTTCTGGTATATTCAATTTTAAAGCTTCAGAAACACTAACTTTCTTATAGGGAAATTTTAAAAATTATATTATTCCATTAAAATACTAATGGTTGGTTTTTCTATAAATAATTTAAAAATTATCCACATTAAAATAATATCTACATGTTATATCAATTTTATAATGCTTACTGGTTGTTTGGATAAATAGATGTAAATATTGAAAAATAAAATGAAAATTATAATTTAATGCTCTGTTTTATCCTATAAAATAATTTACTAACTGAAACATTAGACTCTAATACTTACTTTTCAGAACCCATAAATCTAGATGGATTTAAAGTTCTGATTCTGACATTTAGATTCTGAATTATAAAAATATACTATAAACATATTTAATCAAAAATTCACAACATGCATTCAAAATGACAGTATGGAAAACAGTTTTATCACTTATTTTAATGTATCCATCACTTTCTAAACCTAGATCTCAATTGTTGAAAACTTACTATAAGATAGCAAATGAGTATAGTCAAATTAAAATATTTGATTCAACAAATTTAAGTTCACTTTCCCTTTTTGCATATGCTAAAGTAGGATCAATCTGAAATTAGCTATCTCAAATGATGATGAATTAGACTTACCTGACTTTCGAGGTTTTCTGGAGTTGATACTGGCCTTTCCCGGTGCTTGTGCTGTGGTTTCCTTGGATGGTGTGGAGATCCTCTACCATCAGCCAAATTAGCACCTTTATCCAAGCCCATCGAAACAGCCTGGTATAAATCAATTATAATTGAATATTTTAGTAAAAAAATAACCGTTCGTAAAAATATAAATAACTTTAAAATATATAGCTTACCCCACTCTGTTGCGTCAACCCACTCACTCTAAGAACTTCAGCAGTCTTCAAAAATGAAGAAAGAGATCTTTGCCTGACATTAACTTCACCGTGGTAAATAAACTCGACCAATGCATGTAAATCTTCAAACATGACATCTTGGAGGACTATCACTGGATGTTTACATGGTGTACTCTAATAAAAAAAATAAACCACATTTTAAAATAAAACTGCACCAAATACCAAAAAGTATTTTTGAAAAATAAGTAATTAATATTTACCTTAAGCAATTCTCTGAAATAAGGGCTACATGCAGAAAGGACAACCCTGTGGGCCTTGAGGCTCTTCCCATCACATGCAAGAGTCACGTCCACAAAATCTTCGTCATCTCTCAAGTTTTCGAAAGCTGATGTTATACTCGATTGGTAATTATTCCACCGCAGGCAGAAATGTTGCATATCACCCATTGTCCCTAAAACAACACACATATATATTTATATTTAAAGAAAATACCAAATAAAAAATAAATTAAACTTAAAAAAATTAACTACACACATTTATAGTATAAATTAGAATCTTTTGTTTTTTTTAATATTTCAGGAGGTTAAAATAACATCTCATTAAACATAAAATTGCAGAAGGATTAATCAGCATTTTAGAGACCCACTACCTAACATGATGATCAGATATTACAGCATCCAGACATGGTAATTTCAATTATCACCTACTAGGTCAAATATGTCTCTATTAAGATTACTGACCGTTTTTTAAAAAACGTTTTATCTAATACACAGTGTAATAAGCTCCTTAGCTATAGGGAAAGATAACAGAGATAATAGAACTATATGCTAAATAAATAAAGGCAATTAAAAACTTGGCCTTGTGCCAAAAAAAAAAAAAAAAGGAAAAAAAGAAACGGAAAAATATAATAATATTCGGAGGTCAGAAATTGGTACAATTATTAAAGTAAGCACATACGAAAAAAAAAAATAATGCATGAGAATGAAATATAGAAGAAAAATCTGGTGTAACATGAATGAAATTAGAAATTTTCCGATCAGTAAAATATGATTTATTTTGGAAACTTAATTTCATTATTGTAACAATAAATTAATCAAGCCGACTCTACGGAAAATAGATAAGAATCATAGAGCTCTTATCAGCGGTCTCTTATCAAAATAGTAAACTATGCGGACAGGTGTTTAGGGGCACTTTAGCGCACGGATACAATAAGGACAAACCAAAACAACACTGCTTAAAAACAAGCGATAAGAAGAAATAAGATACATGCAATAACAAACAACACAGGCAATTTTACCTCTCATTGATTCTGCCGTTTCCTCCACTTTCGTTCGATTTCTGATATGACTAGAATAAAAAAATAAATACTAATACTATATATTTTCTCTCTTTTTCTATTTTTTTTTGTAATTACGACTTAATAAAGATCACAGAAATTGTTTGTTGGCCATTGTTGTCTGGACCGCTGACGGCCGGTATGTCATGCGCCCGGGTCGAGAGACGCACTGCTCTTGGAGAATATGTTTCGATCCCGCGCAGTGACTGTGGACACTGTTACTGTTCCCTCCTCACATACCCGGGCACGCACCGCCACCGCCGACTTCTCCTCGCACACTGAATCCCGCGCGCACTCTATCTCGATATATCTCTGATAATGTGAGTCTATATATATGTGTGTATATATCTCTGGATGTATACGTCCTCGTTCGGAGAGAGACTGAGAAGGAGCTGTTCACTGCTCCGCAAAAAGCTCACTACTGTCAGAGGCGAGAGCTAGCCATAAACTATATGGAAGAGGGAGGAGAGAGTAAAATTGCATATTCGTATACTTTAATGAGACTGATTTCCACCCCTCAATTCGCAGGGCCCTACCCCCTCCCCCGAGCCCGCCCCTACAAAAGAGAGAGAGGGGAAGTGGAAAAAAATCATTAAATTCGTCCTCTCAACCCCGCAAACTCTAAAACAGCGCATGCCCACCGCTGAAAAATTTAATTCGTTTTAACCAACTACAGTAAATAGTGAACAATGTTATTCGTGCCCCTCCTTTTTTTTCTTATTTATATTTTTCCCGAATTTTCTCTATTCCCTCACCAGAGCGCGGGATAAAAACCTCCCTCGCTCCGAGCTCCCCACCCCTTCATCTCTACCAATGTAATTTGCGAGTTAAAATCAATACGGGCGGAATGAAAGTGTAAAGGAAAAACAGGGCAGATTATTACTACATTAGTGTGTGTGTGTGAGGCCCCTCCCACCCCCCACTCCTGTCCCTTTCACTCTCTTCTTCAATGTTCCCATTCACTATGTTCGCTTCCCCTTTTTTATTTTGTACTTTTTACTTATATACCATTTATTTTTAAACACTATTTCTTTCCCTTTCCATCAAGGGAAGGCTGTAGTACGCTTTGTAGTAGTGTGTAATATTTAAATGTTTACAACATTTAACACAATTACACATTAAGTAATTAAACATTACAACACAAAATTTAAATATTTTCTTTTTATTTTAGTAAAATAATTTTTATTTTTACCATATCATTTTAAATACTAGCAAAAAAATAATGAAATTAGAAATTTTATTTTAAAATCTTGATTTTTTTTCCCTTCTCAATTAAAAAAAACAAAACAACTATAAAACGTGAATTATGAATATCATAACTTATATAACTTGTTCCTTATTTTTTAAATTATAATATAATACCAAAATAAAATAAGACTTTCTTATGATGATTTTACTTTTAATTTTTATCACAGTCGCAACTAAATAATAAGCGTTAATAACTAAAACTAAATCTTTAATCTACGGATATTAACCATATTACAGGTAGCATTTAATATTTCTCATGTTTATATAAAATTATTTTAATAGTAAGTAATTTCTTTTATAACTTTTAAGTTTTAATTACTTCATAAAATAGCTAACGATCTTTATTTTCATTAGTATAATGATATAATTAAAAAAATATATATCAGTGTACCAATTTGTCCACGTTATTAAACTTTTTTTTTTTTAAATAGCTATATATTATATTTATTGCTTATTTTAACGTATCGAAAATAAATATAGAAACGACTTGATAACAACTATATGATGTTATGAAGTAAAACTAAATCCCATTCATCTGGAGCTAGCTAGTGAAAGTATTGACGTCGGCGTGTAATACTATGAGTGGAGTACTACGGCACTATACAATTTAGAGGTTGCTACGGCAACCATCCATGGTTTACTCCCATCAAACTATTCCTTTCTCATTCAATTTACCCTGTCCTTTCAAATAGTTAACTTTGTTATCATTGATTATAGTTTTAATTACGACTGTTTATTACATGAGGACTAAATATTAACGTCTCCATTTATAATTAGTCATAATAATTAATTAGTCAAACTGAAAGTTGAATATATACGCTAATAACTTATTTACTAGTTAAATTTTTTTTTTTAAACATCTAAAGCTACAGTTTAAGGAATATGATTTAGGTGGTTTTTTGGATAGATACGATTCGATTCTTCACACCTTTTTTGATTAAACATTGTAATTTTTATTATAATATAAACTTTATAACTATTTTTGATGTGGTAAATATAAATTTAATATTTAATGTCAAAGGCTTGTAATGGGTGGAAATATTTGAATTATTGAAAAATAATGCTATAGGTTAATTTTTTTTTAATTGCCCTTTCCATAGAATTCATTTTTTTTCAGAATTTAAGTTAATTTTATATAAGTGTGTCTTTCTTTTAAAATATTTTACGAATTTACAGAGTGTTAATCAACTGGTTTTACTCAGTTTAATGCAAGATACGTTTAAATAAATAAAAATAAAATTTGATAATTTAAAAAATTCTGATTAGGATTATTTAATGCTAAGAGTTTTAAAGAATTGGAAATTGTCTTATTTTAGTCTTCCGTTAAATCGATATCAACATTATATTTGAATTGCAACTAATAAGTAATAAAAATGTAGTAAACTATATTGAAAAATATAAAAAATGGGTAATGCAAGTATTTTTTTTATTATATTTTAAATTTATTCAGCAATTAATAAGTAATAAAAATGTAGTAAATTATATTGAAACATATAAAAAGAGGGATAGTGCAAGTAGTTTTTTAATTTATTCAGTTTAGGATGATTCCATTTTCGTTGTAAAATTTAGTTATAAAAATACAATTTCCAAACTGGACATTTTGAGAAAATCTTGCCAAATAATTGTCGTCCAGTACTTTTTCAATTAACTTAATTTTTTTATTAAGTTTAAAGTTTAACGATTGAAATAAACTTTAAAAATGCCTTACATGGAAAGGTTTAGAATGGTGAATCTAAATTAAAAAAGAATATGTTAAAACCTTTATTGCCTTGCATTGTCTTTTGTATTCATCGTCAAAATTACTATATGGCTAAAATTGTATTGATTTGGACATTTAAAAAGTTGTAGAGTTTGTAATGAAGTTACTCAAGTTAAATTTCTATTTTTTTCTTTTTGTTATAATTATATTATAATGTATTTTTAAAAATAAATTACGTAATGAGTAATTGTATTGAGGGAATTTCTACAATTTTCAACCTTGGATATAATGTTATCACGTTAGGGGATGTAGGGAGCCTCCAAGATGAAATAATTTTTCCCTCACGGAGATGAAGGGAATCAGGAAGTGATCCTCTGTCATTCCCCCCTTTTCCCCCCTCTAACAAGTGCGCCATCTATTAACTCTTCGAATCAATAACTTTCCGTCTCACTTAGGAATGGAATATTATTTTTTGTGATTCTCTGTTATTCGTCATATACAGAACTTAATATTTACTTGTGGGCGAATGGTTGTCAGTCGGAAAGGGAAATTTACCATTTACGTTGATTACGTCTTGACAGCTGAGATGTGTAAAAAAAATTGTAGAGGAAACGAGATGAATATTGAAAAGTCCCTTCTTCAGAAATGAATAGGTTAGTTCCTGGAATAAAACTAGTAGTAGTAGGGAAATGTTTTTTCGAGTTCATTATTCATAGAAAACAATATTTTCTTGATTTTATTCATTAATTTTTCTTAGAAAAACTGTTGTAATTTTAATATAATATTAATCTTAAAACATTTCAATTAATTCGTACGATGTTTTTCAATAAGAAGGTTTATCGTTTTGTAGGAAATCTTTTGGGAAAAGTTCTTTTCAATTTTTTTATTACATACATTTTGTTTTATTACCGTTTCGGGGTTCTCCCTATGTAGCCAATCTAGCCCGAAACAAATATCATTACTTGCTACCTCTTCTATTTCTCTATTTATGTGTTGTAAAAATCAATAAATAAATGAAAACAAAAATCTTTCCAATAGTTACGTTGCCCTTATGCTCTTTCGATCATATTGGAATATTTCTACACTACCTGAGTATTTTATTTTCAGTGTCACACGGGGCTCTTACCCCTAACTTAAAAAAAAGTCAATTTTATAAAAAGGTGAATTATTTCAGATGGTTTATCTTAAATATTGGGAAAGAGCCCCTAAAAGTTGTATGTAATAAGGAAATTAAAAAGAAGGACTTCACACAAAAACTTACTAAGTACAATTAATTTTATAAATAAAAATACTTCCGAATCAGCACTTTAAAATGTTTATGTATCAAAACATTCATATGTTTTATAAATTAAGTTATGTTTTTATTTTTCAATAATTACTTTAATAAATATTTTCCTCGGTATAAAATTCGAATTTATACTATTTTTTAAAATCATCTGTGGGAAAATAATTACGCAAAAATAGTGATATTTATAAAATAAATTACACCGAAAGTTTTATATATACATATATAAAAAAGAAAATGAGAGAGGAAAAAACCCATGGGAAGTTGAAAAGTTTCTTTTATTCAACTCGGTAATGCTTGCTTCTCACAATATCCTGCTCCACTGAGTCACTTACGCGTTAAAAATAGGCTTTTCTCTTGTAAAACTTTATTATTGATATTAACAAAGTTTTGTAACATAAGTTCTGCGAAAGCCTGGGTAAAGTCAAAGTACTTGATGTCGGGATACTCATAGCATCAAAAATATTTTATACGCTATTTCAAATAAATTCACCTTACATTGCTTCGAGTAAATTTCATAATTAACATTCTTGAATGACTGATCAAATTACGCGGTAGAATTAGTTATATCGTCACGCTTTAAGTCGAAACTTAACGTAAATCGGATTTGGGTTCGTGCGTATTCTCATCATTTGAATAACAAGAGGATTAATCGAAAAATCTAAATTCACGAAATAATTTTATTCAATTTTCACCACACTAACAAATGTATAGCAATTACTTTCGAAATATAAATTTGAATTTCAGATAAATACAACATTTTGTAGGAGGTTGCCCCCCATCTTTCATTTATATACATTTAAATAAAATGCTTATAAATTAAATTTATTGATCAGAAAATGCCAAATGACCAGATTACATCTTCACAATTGCCCATTCATATGGTACGATTGTCGTAGATAATAAGCAGTAATACTAATACAATGTTTTACTAAATGCTAATAGTGATTCGCTATTACGGCTCGTGTAGTTTCAATGTCAAATCTAATCTCTAATTTTTTCTATCTAATCAATTCATTGTTCAGTAGATATTATGTAAATAAAAATACTAATTCCTAATCGGAACGTCTACGGATATTATAATCTGAAATACTACAACTATGACATATAATATGTATGAAGCTGAACTTTAAGATTTGATAATTTGTTTTGGATAAGTGATACCAATAAATACTAAAGAGATTTTTAATATTGTCATTATCCTATTTATATATTTTTAATCAATTCATATATTACTGACATCTTTTTTAGAATTTACTGTTCTGTTAAAAGAAATTATTAAGAAATATTTCAAATGAAAAATTTAAAAGTGGTTGTTAATATTTAAAAAAAAAAGGAAATTATGTTGTTTTTTTTTAAATTTACTTTTTAAATAAAGAAGAGAGAGAGAGAGAGAGAGAGAGAGAGAGAGAGAGAGAGAGAGAGAGAGAGAAATATATTGTATTCACTAGAAATATTTTACCTAAACATCTCATGAACGAAGGAAAAATTTTCTAATAAATCCTTAAAAATTGATTTGATGAAATAGCAAAAAAAAACAGTTTTTTTTCTTTATAAACCACCTAACTAGTTATATTTTTAATTTATATAATAAATATAACTAGTTATATTTATTTTCTTCGTATTAGGTGATAAATTTAATCTGGAATAAATGTCAAAATTAAGTTTCTTTAAACTTCCTTTACAGGGTTTTTAAAGTTTTCGCCTATTTTTTTTTGTTCACGTTATTGTATTTTTATCATCTAAAATAAATCATAATAATTGTTAATTAAAATAAATATAATAATCATCGAAAGAATAACAGATAATTTAATTAAATTAAATACTATAATGAATATTTATTAGTTTAAGATATTTAATTATTTTACTTCGCAACTATATGGATCGAATTATTAATCAATTAAATAAATAATGAAGTATGGCTTGAAAAAAAAAACCGATGTGAAC
>NW_027113702.1:752050-772432 GCF_000696795.3 Halyomorpha halys | reverse complement strand
AAACTGTGCGTTGAAAAATATTATCTTTTTTTTTTTGCAATAGTTTCTGTAGTATACAACCAATATGCAAATAGATTCGTTGATTATTTCTTTTATAAGAAAATGGTGTATAAAAAAATAATGTTATCTAGAAATGAACTTGAATTTCAGAAATCATAAATATTAATAATTATGAGAAACAGGAAGACCAAAAAAAAAAGATATAGTAACAGGAAGAAATAAAAAATGGACTGTACTAACCTACCCTCCACTGGCCGAATCCAACCCCTTCGACCGATGCAGTCCAAAAAAAAAACCGGTTTTTGGAAGGGTAGGAAGTAATTTATCTGAATGCATTTCAGTCCAAACGGTCCAGACTATGCATCCGTTGCTAACCCAGTTAAAAAAAAAAGGAAAATATTTTCAGCTGTCAAATTTCTAAATTTGATAGCATTTGTGATAATTTGACATTTCTGATTTTGGTACTATAATTTATATAATTTTAGATTTTTATGAAATCTAAAGGGTGAAAAGCTCAGCTGGACCCTTTGAATCTGAAGTTCAATATTTTAAATAATTATGCAAATGAATCTGCTGATGTTTTCCAATTAATAGAAACTTTGAAGTTACTTCATGAACAATCAGAATTACAAAAGTATTTTTATAACGAACAAAATGTTCTTTGAATGATGATATAAGTTGGTTTCATCTTCTATATGATATATGATTTTTGGAAGTAGTAAAAAAACAAAAAAAAAAAACAAATACAACTCATTACCTAATTTTTATCACTTCCAAGTGATATCTATTCCAATAGATTTTTTATAAGATAATAAGCAAATAAATATAGGTTAAATTTTACAGCCCGATTGACACATTTAAGTTTATTATGCTACTTTCAATTTGCGGTTAGGGTTTTAAAAAATAAACTTTCTATATTCTATATAATTATCATGGTTAGTTCCGATAAGTTTCGTTTCATTTTGAACGATTTTTTAAGTTAATGATGAATTTAATTTATAAATATTACTAATTTAAATATACTTTTTTAAAAATCAGATATTGAATTTTCTCGATTATCCATATATGTTTACATGAGTTTTGAAAATATATCTTTAAAGAGTTATTAAAATTTTAGAGAGTCAAAATGGAACCGCTAGACAATACAAATATATTGAATTTTCATTTAAAAAAATTTATTATACTTATCATAATTTTAGTACAATCCCACTCTTGTAATTTGTAAATAATTAATTATTTAATTCGTAAGTAACTTTTTTTTTTATTTCTCAATTATTTTCCAGCACAAATAAAAATGAAAATCGTCCCGTCGAATACAATTTATATGATTCATTAATGTATTTATTTAAAATTGTTTTAGAAAGTACAGAACAATTATAATATTTCCGATTTCATTGTTAAAATTAATGGTATTAAAGAGTTCATTTAAAATTTCTTCTATTTTATTATACCTCCATGAATAACTAAATTAAAAAAATTGATAAATATTTTATAAGTAAGTATTTTAAACAACAAAAAGTATTTTCGTTCCTCGCAAGACTCATGAAAATTAAAATAAATTTTAAATTAAGAGATATTAGTGCAAAGGATAATTTGTAAATTATAAAAATGAAATTTGAAATTATTATAGATACGCACTAGTCTTTTGTCAAGAGCGCAGCCATAACCAAAAAGTTATCAAATTTAGGAATACAATAGCAATGATTTAGCAATTATATTCATGTTTAATTTAATTAACTATTATATTTTATAACTGAATAGAAGCTTAATATTATTCAAACTAACCTAGATCTGTAGGCGGAGTAACATCTGAATGAAGTGGTCCCTGAAGAAATTTAGCTTAGCCAATGAACTAGGAAACTATAGATTCTTTCAAGAAGAGCAACTGACATAGTTTTGAGATGTTTTAGCTGAGTTTTCATTACGTTAGGTAACCTGACCAAATTGTTATGTTTTATTGAGAACATTGTTTACCTTCAAGCGATTCTAATTCCCTTTGTTTGATAAACGCAAATTTTATTTAAACGACAAGTTACAAAAGGCGATTTGAATAATGTTTATAAATATCCGCGAATGTTTAGCTATATTATAAATTAAATTTTATAATGGAAAGCTTTCATGAAGAATTCTGGTCAGAGTCGTGAAATTAATTATAACTCAAATAATATTATGTTAACAGTTTACCACATTAAACAAGTTAAGAAATATAAATATATAATAATTACATACAATTTATTTCAGCCGGTCTATAAACAAATTAATGGCTTATTATACAATTTACATTTTTTTAAAAATAAATATAAATATTTAAATAAAAATTGTTATATCATGTAAATATTTAATATTTATCATGTAAATTATATTATTTTTTGGCACGGAATAAAAATTCAAAAAGTAAATAGATATCGTTAAGTATGCCATTTAAGGTAATTTTTAACGCACATAATCAAGAGATAGATTTATTTATTTAAAAAGGTTCTATAAAAATTAATTTTGGTGATATATTCACAATTCAATTTCACACTTCCTCTAATCTCTATCCAAACGTAAATTCACTTGACAAGATTTACTCGTTATTCAAGATATTGTTTGAGATTCGTACAAAATTACAAAACTATTTGTATTTATGTATACAAAATTAAACGTCATGACACTTTTTGATATAATAATCATGTATCATATATAAACTGTATTTGAAAACATGTTAATATCAATAACAGTTTTCATGTTTATACATTTTTCTTCTTTTTGGAAAATGTGTACAACATGCTGAATATATTTTTATTTGTTAAATGATTTTTTTTGTCGATTTAAAATCTTCGGTTTTAGAAATATTCTATTAAAAAAACAAAACAATAAATACAAAAAATTCTGATTTCTTACTTGCTAAAAGCTGCAATGAAAAGAGAAATTT
The DNA here is from genome assembly GCF_000696795.3 of Halyomorpha halys. NCBI lineage: Eukaryota > Metazoa > Arthropoda > Insecta > Hemiptera > Pentatomidae > Halyomorpha > Halyomorpha halys. The sequence continues at coordinate 769,518 of NW_027113702.1, read as the reverse complement.
TGTAAAATTAATAGATTTTTACTCCTATTATTTAAAGGTAAGTATATATATGTGTACCTATACACATATAGGTACATTATCCTTACCCTTACCAAAAAGGAATAATTGAAAATAAATTCTTTAGAGGTTCTAATTCAAAGCCAAAAGAACAAGGCTCGTTTAAAATCCGTTTACCATGACCCATATTCAAAATACGGTCCAACATTGGCTAGCCTTTAAGGGAATGCCGGTTCATAATTTTTGAATAAGCCCTCTGGATGACTTCTTTTTTAAAATTGTTTGAAAGAAATTATTATTGATTATTATTAAAAATAAAAATTATATATTGATGGCTTACTTCACAGTACTGCTAAGTACATGAAAACTAACTTTACACAAAATACATTGAAGTTCTCTCTTTTTAGGAAAATCACATCTTTACAATTGTAATTTTTCTCAAAGAGAGAAACTTTAATTGTATTTTTCGTTAAGTTAGTTTCAGTGTACTCAACACTAATGTGAAGTAAGCCATCGATACGAACTAACCAAAGATACATTTGTATCATTATCATAAATCACGAAAACTATGAGATATCATATAAATGTTTGGAAATCATTGGAAAATACTCAGAGAGATTAATATGAAGAGTAAAATTTATTGATTTTATTACAATGGCAATGTTTTGTAGATGTAATAATTGTAAAAACCGATTTAATAATAAGAAAATGGTCCATTAAAACTGATAAGAAAATCTCTTCGTCGGCATAGAAACGTTTATTTTTATCCTCTTGATATCTCAAAACAAAAGAGTAATGCCGTAGAAGAAACATTTTGATCATCAAATAAATTAACCTGGGATTCGATTATGAATCCTATTTTTATCAGAATGATTTTAGTTTTCGTTTTTGGTTTATTTTGTATTTAAATATTTACACTTAGGAATAAAATTCCCCTATGCCCTATTTCTCAAATAGGTGTTGAATAATAATTATCAAGGGGTTTAATTAGAGTGAGAAACAAGTTTCAGAATACACAAATTTGTGAAATTGTTGCAGTGTGTTTGTAATTTAAATATTTGAAATAAATTTGATGTGATACAATTACTATATTGTAGTTGAGTTTCCTATTTTTCAAAAATATTATTATTAATTACGTTTTTAAATTAACACTCATACTGGCAACAGTAAATAAAAAAGAAAAAAAAGTTACTGATTTTCATCTTTTTATTTATATTTAAATAAAAAGTATTTTGGTTAAAATTGGTAAAAGTTTATTACCATTGATTTTCTAGAGTGCCATTTACTAATTAACCTATTGTTACTACTTTTTTAAATTCACCTTCATCTTTATAAAAAGGATCGATTTCATAGAATACAAAAAACAAAACAAAAACAATATCTTTTAACATTAAAAATGAGACTATAATCATTAAAACAAAATTGTAAATTTTACCTTGTTTCTTTATTTCGCAGGTTACCTTGGATCTATATTAAAAAAAACTTAATGTTTATTTTTCACAATCAACCAAGACTTTCTCGCAATATCAATGGTATAACCTAAAGGTTGGGTCAAAACTATCGATTGATGAATTTCTATACTGATCATTTATCGATTATTAAGATATGAGTTGATTAGAACATTTAAGAAAGTGATAGTAAAAATCATTTGGTTTTTTTGGCGGTTAAAATAGTACTTTGTAAGTATTTGAACTGTATGGAATTTTAAGAACCGATTTTCATGATCATTGAAAAAAATAATAAAAGTACTGATAAGTAGATTTCATTGAAAATATGAAATATATTTATTTATTACGCTTGTACAAGATACTCATCTTCGTCCTCCCTTTCCTGTTTCACTTCACAGGTGCTGGACAGTTCCTCTTCGATGAGTTCGGACAACAGTGACTCCAGTTTATCGGCGGCCGACGAATCGTCTTGGCTAAATCTTGCTTCAGTAGCCGAGTTTTCTGCTTCCTTTTCTGTAGCGGTTTCTTCTCCATTATCGGAGCCGTCTATATTGACCGCCCTGGCAAAAGCTTCTTCTAAATCTGATTCCGTTATGTCCACTTCCATCTTCTCTTCTTCACAGTCCCCCCTTTCTTTCTCGATATCGTCCTCCGTCGTGACTACCCGACTATAGTTGGGTGAAGATTTTACTCTTTTCCTCAACCTCGGCCTTCCCGGTCCTTGCAACGTCCTCATCAACTCGTTGAGATAGTATTCCAGAGCCTGGTTTCCTTCGAGCTTGAGGTTGAGAGACAGAAGTGTAATTGCACACCTTTGCTCACCCATGTACAAGACGAACCTCCTAAGAATGAAAACAGGCTCATCCATAATTCTCACTAGCCTCCTGACTGGTGCTTCTCTGCGACCATTCTTTTCACTTCTTCGTTTTTCACTTTGAGATGCGATGATCCTCCGCAGAGATTCTGCATCCATTAACGTGATGCCTTCGATGGAATATAAGGATTACAGTTTAAAACGAGGTTATGTATAATTGAATTGGAAGCATTCATGTGATTTGATATTTTTACGTCAACTCGAAAGCATATAGACACACCAGCTGTATATGGCTTCTTCTGAAAAAGTGTTTAAACTGGGCATCAGTTAAGTTCATTCAGCAGGGTACAGTTTAGGCACTGACATAAAACAGTAAAGCGAACAAATAGGTTAATACGAAGATCTAAATAACGATTAGTACGTTCGAAACATATGTTTTATTGAGCGAAATCATATTTGTGCCACTCTATTATAGAATCGATTATCAAAATCTAATTTTTGTTATATATTTACTTCGGTATAGTGGGGGCTAAGCTAGTAGGAAAAGTAAAGTCAAAAATGTTGGACCCAGGAGGGTGGAAGAGAAGAAGAAGTCAGTCGGTGAATGACTTCCGTCTCAATTTAGATTACAATGACAAACATTCTTATTCAACTCAAAGAAAGCCTACCGAAGCCCCAAGGGTGTGGACTATTCCCCACTTTTTGTTTTCACTTTTACTTTGAAGGAGAGTAGGATTATGCTATCCCCCAGTATATTCATTTTTTAAAAAAAGTTTACTAACTAACTGCGGTTAAGATTACTAAGTGACTTGGATCACATACTACAGAACTTATCTCTGTTCTGTTATTTCTTTTTTTTTTTATCATGTAATCGAAAATAGTATTAATAACCAAGACATTTCCGTATCCAGGAGTCAGCCCAATGTAAATACATGACTATACAATTAAAAATTACTAAGTATAGTGATAAATTTCAAATTCGATAAAACTAAATTTTATTGGTGAAAGTTAAATTGGATCTAGCCACTGTTTCTCTGTGATGGTTCCTTACATTGAGCATATCTCGACCTATTTTTGCATTATCTGCACTCAGGGACAGTTCTTCATTCGCACCCAACGTCAAAGGTTACTTTATCGCACTTGAGATAAAAATTTTTGGTCTGCTTCAGTTTGAGAACAATAACATAGATCTCGAGATGCCAGAAGATCCGATGAAGGTGGTCTTACGACTACATTATTTTTTGTCTAATTTGGAACATTAGATTTGTCCAAAATTCAGGATTGACTCGAATTTTGTGGTGCTATTGTTAATTTATTAGAATTTATTATTCTTTTTTTTTTTCAAAACCGTTTAAGGTGTTTTTATTAACATTAGCGTACATTTTTGTTTTAGTCATTGAACAAAATAAAAAAAAATTAAATTAAAGTAATTAAGCAAAATACTTCAACTTCATTGGAAATTGAACGGAAACGTGGTGAAAATAAGAAGAATCTCACAAGAATCTATATAACTCAAAAAATTCAAATAGGCTATTTTGAAAAAAAAATTAAATTAGTAATAATTCTAAATACTAAATTTTCAATTCTTCGACGAAACAATATTGGTTTATGTGAATTTTCAACTTATGTTTCTTCATATAAGATTTTGCCACTAGGAAGAAAAATAAGTTTAATATTGAAATATACAGAAAAATATTGTAACTGATAGTAACAATATAAATAATCCATATGAATATTTAGAATGAATTTAACACGAATAGGTAATAGACAATAGACAATACAAATTGACTTAAAATAGTAAGTCTATCTGTTGAAGTAAGGTTACTGATAAGCGCTTCACAATGTGATTATATTTATTTATAAAAATTATTTTTGAACGCCACTGTAAAAAATAATTAAAGATTTATAAGTCTTTTATTAGTTTAGAAAAAAAAAATTCATAATGGCAGTCAATATTATTATATTAAAATTTTTGAATATAATAAATGTTAATAATTAGAAATTAAACAATTTTGCTGTTAATAGTTTAATTCCCTAATAGAAAAATGCGCTTTTAGATTAATGATTTATTGTATTGATTGGTTGAGAGTGGTTTATTTTATTACTAACACAAACACAAAATGAAGCATTTTTACTCTAAACATTTATTTTAAAATATCTCAAATCACTGATGTCATATATCATTTAAAACGTTTCTTGAGGGCTAATTGCCCATGTCATATAAAACTTTTATAATTTAAACTTAAAGTTTTTTCACACAAGTTATTGTCTATTTTTAATCTTACTAACAACACTAACAACAGAAAAGTTTTTAATGCTTTTTTAGTAGCTACGCCACTTTGGACTTGTACTGACGATGTAACCTTTTCAATAATTATGAATATAATAATAATAGTATCACACATGAAGGTCTGAGATTTTATTTATTTATTTGCGATTTAGCATCTTATTTCTAAACGTGCCCGATACTGGAATGCAGATAAATTAATTAATTAAATGGTTAATTAAAAAGTGTCTTGATTTGTAAAATTTTGTCTTAATCAAGGTATATATCAGCTGTTATATTTTTATTGTAAATTTTCTACCTCATATCTGACTCTCTTTTGTCCATGTTTAATTGAGCCAAACTATAATAAAAATATATAATTTTAATATTAAAATGCCTAACTTAAACGCTCTCATTATATAACATGGATTTAAATTAATATGGAAATAGTTATAAAATAAAACTATTTGGATTTTTTGAGTCCGAACTTAGCTCCACCTTAGCGGTAGAGTCCACATCAAACCGTAACTAGTGTTAATGGTTTTCTGGTTGCTCTTTTCCAGTTCTTTCAAATTTCTCTTAATTTTGGAAAAACTCGTGTGTCCCTATTCCATAAGATTTTATTGCACCCAAAATGATCAAAATTAGAGTTTAGTTCATTTTTGCTTACTATCAAATTAATTTATTACACATTGGTCCTTCATTTAAATTTCTAAACAATAATTAGTTTTAATATAAAATAAAAATCATTTATAATAAAAAGTATCCACATAGTCTCACACTAATTATTTTCTTGTAACTCCTGCGTTTCGGCCATTCCGGTCATTCTCAAGGATATTATTTGTAATTTCAGAGCTAATATTTGTTATCAAAAAGTTTAAACTGTCTGTAATGCAATTTCTTGTAGATTGTAATAGACAGAGTAAACTGAATACAGTTATAATAAGTAAAATTTTAATTATAGGTTATTGAATAAGATGAAATTTGACAAAAGCAGAATAGCCTGAAAAAAATTGATAACAAATGTTAGCTGTGATATTTTTAATGAGGTTTTTGAGAAAGGCTCTAATTCCCGAAACGTAGGGGTTACAAGAAAATAAAAAGTGTGAGACTACATGGATATTTTTTATAGTAATTGATAAACACACCCGTCTCAAACAAGAAATCAAATTATATATAAATAAAAATGAATTGGATTATTTTAAATAATTAATAAACTATTACATTCATATTGCTTTGCATTATATAACTTCATTTTTATTGATTTCCTTAATTTTGTTATTTTACCTACTTATTCAATTACCTATGTATACATTTTATTTTCCACTTCTTTCATCACTTTATTTTATTAATTCCATTCTGTACAATTATTTACTTTATGTCATTCTGTTTATATTTTCTGTATTCATTGGTTGTTATCTTGTTATGATCTTAGCCCTGAAGAAGGTCAGAAATTCTGGCCGAAACGTTGGCAAGATTAAATAAGTTACTTCAACTTATTTGTGTTTTATTTTGACCGCACCTCCCAACCATCTTCTCCTTGTATAAATAAAAATTATGTTAAATCCATTTTTTACGGAATTAGATTATTTTTTTTTACAGGGTTAGATTTTTTAGTTATGTGAGTGTTGAATTGAGGGTGTGGTATGTACGACCATTATCGAGGATTATTATCTGACATCATAAACTGATTTTTATTAATGCCTATTATTTAGAGAGCGCGATAGGTCAATAGCCTGTCATCAAATTAATTCAGTAATAATAGTAGGGTACGTTATGATCCAAAATAATAGTTGGACATAGTTTTTTCTTTACAAGAAGTACAAATATTTTTTTTATTTCCATATTTACTTGCTTGGAAGAAAATGTACCCTCCTTAAAGCAATGTAATATTACTTAAAGATCAAATTAGAACGATAGTTGCTCGAACTTGTCTTGATTGCTGATGTGCCACTTCAGGTGCTATCGCCATATTGGAGCTACTCAGCTAAACCTTTATCTAAAGCACCAAAAGTAAATCTTTATCTAATATTGAGTGCCTTTCATTTAAAAAAATATATTAAGAGAAGAGATTTTTCTTTGCGCCAACAGAAAATTATTAAATCATTCCCATATATTTTGACTTGGCTTTTTCCGGAAAGAGAGGAAACTGGGAACGGATCTTTAATACGTGACAAATAAGATGCTGACACGCTCTGACGATGTAACCTTATTTCCTTAATCCGTTGGGCCGGGGTGATTTTGACGCCTGCGCTTTAGCAACCACGGCCACAGCCCTCTAAATATTAAACAAAATGTGACGATTTTTCATCAGAAAAAGAGGAAATAGAAACGGGAGGAGTGCGGAAATTGCGCGGAGCACACTAACTCCCCCTACCTACCGGGCCCCTCCTATTATTTTTGGTATTGATCCAATATGTACATGAAGGGCGGACTCTAGGCCTGCTTTTTGAGAGTTCCTCGGTCAACTCCAAGAGAGGACGCACTTCGTGTTCTTAGAGGTCGCCTGCTAAGGGTCACTAGGGGAGTCGGCCACTCCTTGTCCGAACGGCCGAGAATGGCGTGACTCAGCTCTTGTTTACGTTACGTCAATTTAATTATAAATATTACCTTTTCGATATTCATTATTTTTATTAAAGTTAAGTACAAAAATAATCAAACGAATAAAACTTTTTTTTTTTAGGCTATATTCTTCTTACTAAACCCGCAACGTACTAACCTGTAATAATATTCAAATAATTTCTATTGAATAAATCAGTTATGACTATTTGCGGACAAGCTATTCACTTGAAACCTTCATACGTGATGCAAAAAAAAAAAAAAAAACGATGTTACCGATATATCTCCATAAAACAGATCTAGTGCTATAAAACTTTCACTTACCACCATAGAAATCCAAAAAATAAGTTTTTTATAAATCTAAATGCAAAATTATTTTACCAATTTTTAATAACAAACAAAACTGTGTACATATGATTGTTTGCGATCGTATTCATACACAAACATAGATAATTTTGTGAGACTTTTCTATTTTGATTATGGAGATCTCAAACCATTTATTTCCGTTAAATAGTTGCATTCGAAATTTTGCACTATCGCAATACTTTCTCTAATTATAAATTCCATAGATACGTAAGTGAAAGTAAAAAATCGATTCTTTTAATGAAAATATCGATAAGTCTCATGTACATTATTTTTATTTTAACAATTTATTATACCGTATGAATCATTAAAATTATCGTTTATAATTTCTTTTATATCTTTCTTTATTTACTTTGCAAGCATTAAATTTACTAAATATTTTAATGCCGACTCTGAATGTATATATGCATGTAATAAAGTTTAAACCCTATGCCTATAGGTAATGCCTAAGTGTATGTATAATGAATAAATTCCCCTTTTACAATGTTGGTAATGTAGGATTAGAAAAAAAACAAAACAATTATTTGAGACATTGGGACGTAAAAAACATGTTGTATGGGATCCATTGTGAAGTTTTGTGCATCACCGGATATTTAAGTACTGATTTTATCAATTTTTGAAAATAATTTTAGGAGATTTGAATTTTTAAAAGATTAATGTTGGTATTAAGTTAATGTAAGTGACTGCGTGTCTAAGGTAAAACATTTTTATTGACAAAGATTTTTATTTTCAGTTACATGTTTTGCAAACGAGTTCTTCATTCTTTTTTTTTTTTTTTTTTTTTTTTAATTTCTACTTTTTTTCCTCAATGAATTCACTATTGTAAACAAACAAACGACTTAATTAACTTGAAGTTAATTGTTCAAAGTGTTATTTTAAATCTCGAACGTTATAATCTATAAATTGATTAATTTTTATTAACATCGAAATTGAAACATCAATATCTATTTACCATCACTACAAGAAACTTGTCGTTACCCATGAATTCGATATTTACTAGGCCGATGCTCTAAATTTGTAATATATTAATTTCAATATATTACATTTTTCGACAGACACACACTCACACACACACATACATATGCGTATGAAAATTTGGCTGATTAAACGAATATCAGAGTTAATCAAACACTAACTGGCGATTTTCATTCAATCAAATAGCTGGAAACCTTGAATCGTTCTTAAAGTTATTATTGCTAAATGGTAAGAATATTGTTTGCTGTTTTGAATTATTTCCCAACATTTTACATAATCGCAAAAAAAATGTCAATTAAACCTATAACCTGAATCATATCTCAATAATTAACTTTTACAAACCCGACATAAAATGTAGTAATTCCTTATTGTTCGTTCAGACAATCGAAAGTTTATTTCGAATGATCCTTTCGCAATATTGCAGATATCTGAGTTTTCCATTCTTTAGAAATCGCCATAATTCATAACAATTTCATTGTTTCACTGAGAGGTTTTATTATATTTTTCAACTTTAATATGGAAATATTCCTTTATATTCACAGACTATCTGTTGCTATAATTCTTGTTATTTACCAAATATTTCACTAAAAAAAAATAAAATATGAATTTCATTACTCTGTATCGGTTCAAATATCACTAATTTTTAAAAAATATTTGTTTTTGTTCGCTCCATAAAAACTAATAAAGCCAAAATTTATGAGTATATATATTTTAGAAACATGCAATAAAACAAACTCTTAATTTTTTTCTACATAATTTATTTCTTCATGACGTTTCGCAATATTAAAAAATTTTTTTTTCGAGACATTAGTAAATAATGTCTTTAGAAATTGAAAAATTGATATTAGATAATAACTGTCTGTACAGTACTGGCTTCGAATTTTTTTCTTGAAGAATAATGTGTTAGTCATCTATGCGGAGAGTAGATAGTATTTATGAACTAGAATGGATAAACTAAATTCGGTATTACGATTTTATTAAATAGACTTTATAACATATTAGTCTCATGGCGCGGAATATAAAAGGAAAGGACCTGGATGAGGGATCTACTTACACAGGCTTGATTAAATCCGTTCTCTTTGAATATGTCCATGGATTTCTTTTTATTATTATGACAACAATCGCTAATCCACAAATCTTCTTTTATGTTACCTATACATTGTTAACCTGGTAAGGAGTCAGAAATGAAGTTTAAATCCAATAAGCAAAATTTATTAACTTTGTATCCCCTAATCTTGAGTTAATTTATTACAGATAGATCCAATTCACTTCAAATTTTGGCAATCCCTCATTATATTTATCAGCAGAAGGTTAATGAGGAAAAGCAAAGCATTTTTAAACGTGAAGAGAATAATTCAACGCAAAAAAGAAAACAAGTGTTTACTTGTTAGCGTGTTTAATATGATTTAAAGAAGGTTAATTTCTATTTTATTTTCTAACCTCTCTTTATTGTTTTTAATATATACAGTTACATAATGGTAACTAAGGTTACACAAGCTGTACATGTATTTATATATAAAGTACATGTATTCATAAACAAAGCAGACTTTTGCGGGATTGGGCTGTTTTATACATAATCTACATTTTAATTGCACGAATTTGCAGTTTTTGGATTTTTTACTGCATTCAATTTTAGTTACTGTCTTTAGTTATAGCAATATTGTCAACAATAAACAATCCAGTTACAACCATAGTAGTACAGCCTGCCTTAAAACTGATTTGATGCGTATTACGATATACTTAAACATTGTTCCGCCCTAACTCATGGATGGGCAGACTATCGGATGGTCCCATAACGGTCCGGATGCAAATAGTCTTGGAGATCACACTAGCCCGAACTGACCTTACAAGAGGGTCCTGTTTTTTTTTTTTGCCTATTTCCTATTCTGTAACCACCCTCCTCATATCACAATGGGGGTGGCTTCTTTTTGTCTCCCTCCAACGTGGGAAGTCGTCGGAGCTCATTCGGGTTTTTTTTTTTATGTGGACATGTCTGATTCTGGTCTGGCCGATCTAAGAACGGCAGGTAGTTCCGTTTATCAAACGGTCTAGCCGGCTTTTTCTAATGTGACTTTTTTCCTTTTTTTTTTAATGCTCTTTTGAATTTTCGTTATGACCATATTAGTTTTTTAAATTAATTTTTGTTTGATGCTATTAAAAAGAAATTTTTTGAATGGTGTTGACACTAAATAAAAATTAATAAAATTTAACATAGCTACTTGCTATAAAAATATTTTAACAATAACAGTATAAGTACCTTGAACGCTATAGATCGTTATTATTAATTTTTTCTTGAATGGAGAAACGTTTACTAATAATTTATATCATTCGAATTTGTGTGTTAGGAATCTTAAAAATTAGTAAATTAAGCTTCTTGCTGAGTTTTTGCTTTTGTATTCGCATCTTTTTTTTTTTTTTTATTCCTTCGTAGTGAGCCATACAGAAGGCGTATATTTTATATACACTGAGAAAAAAGTACATTATATGCATTACATTGTTGCTTCCGCATTAATACATATAAGTACAAAATTTATGACGTATAGAAAATTGTTTTAAAAAAAATATAAATAATAAATCAGTACAACCCATGAAGGAATGAGTTCTGTTACTAGACCAACGGTTGTGCAGGAAGGGGTTTTGATCAGAATCACGGTCGACTGCCAGATTTTTTCTACTCAAATGCACCGACTTTATGAAGCTTGGTGGACCCGGAAGGGCCGAACCCACAGGATTGACTCGCGGCTACATTAAAAGAATAAATAATTATTCTATCACAGCCAGATTCAACCCGGGCCCTTGGAGTTAGTAGCACAGTGCTTTATCTCCGAGCCAAACTCCCCTCCCCCCCCAAAATATAAAAATTAATTAATTACGGTATATACTATATCTAAAATATAGTGTTACATGGGCGGTTCAATGACTTATAGGTAGGCAATTAATTCGTATTCAATCCGACATGATTGGACCACAAGAATGGGAACACACTCATTGGCTGTGGCTGTCAAAACTGGTATGGTTCAACATGAGCTGTCTCTATTCAGTAACAAGAAATATTTTCAGTCGACTCAGATTCCAGACTATATAATAATAATTAATTTCAAAAATATAATACGATAATAAACAAAATATAATAGTCGAATATAATTATTATTTTAATTTTTTTTCGAAATGCATTTATAGTAATAAAAAACCGTTTAAAAAAATAAATATATTTTTTTAAAGAACTGAAGGTCACAACAATTAGAATATAAATAAACCTATTTAAAATTTTGTTTTAGGATGTGTCTAATTTAAAGGAATTCTAGAATATAAAATTAAATGTTTATCTTTATTTCCTTTTTTCTTTTTTTTATGTGCTGCATCAGATACTCAAATTTATTTATTTCCTTAATATTGGTTGTCCTTTTCAGAATTAGATAGTCAATCTTCATAGAAAACTAAATATCAAAGATTTTAATGATAATTTAGTGTTGAAACAATATACATTTTTGATTTTAACTAAGATACAATTGAATATTTAAAAGACAATTTTTCCAATTGTATCTAAATACATTTTACATGAGCGCAGATATATAATTATTTGTTCTTATTTTAATATTATTTCTAACAATGATTGTTCATAAAAATATCTCCATAGCGTATAACACCGGAATGGTAAAAGTGATGGATGAAGTAAAAAACAATTTGAGTGATTAGGTAGAAGTGATTTCAAGAAATAACTTTTGAACAAGAATTTGAAAATAATTTTTTACTGTCCTGAAATAGCAGTATTATATTTATATATTTTCAAATCAAGAGTTTAGTGTTGTTCAAGGGCATTTATGAAAATAAAAAATTTTAATTATTAAAGTTGTTAAAAATGAAAATGCTGCACACACCTACCATTTAAATTTAAATTCTGGTTCTATGACGACCATGTTCCTTATCAGACTCTTGCGAAAGGTGGTTTAAGAGATTAAAACATAACGAATTTTATGTCAGGGACAATAAGCGTCCAATTTAGACAAAAAATTAATAATATTTATGTTATTATTGATCGATCAACAATTGATTGGTAGAGTATTGGTTACGGAAAGATTTCATCAATTCGGAAATCTGGTTCTTTAGTATATGAGGTATTGCCAATTCATATTTTATAGACAATCTATAGCTTACTTAAAAGTCAGGAGTTTTGGAAATATAATAAACATTCTGTTCTGAAATTGATAAAAAAAAAATTAACAGTTATAAATTAATTCACTTGGTATTTTGAGCATTCAAGGTTGAAAGACGGGCTGAGAAATTCGCGAAAAAATAGCGACTTATCTGCACGAACTGATCGACTAACCACATCACCCTCTTCGTAATAACATCATAGTTGCTTAAAAGCAGAATAGGATTTTCATATACGAGAGATGAAACATACATTTAAGATGAGATCAAGAGTGTAAAATCTTGCGAGACTGATAATTCCGTTATTTTTACAGATCAGATTGGAATTACTCGCCCACTGCCATGGGATAGCTTTTCTAAACTTTCTTTGGGCACACTCAGCCTCAATTGTTTGTCCCAATCTGAGTATTCCAATACTTTCCAATTTTCACTTCATTCACATTTTTCAATGCTTGGTTATAATGTTAAATTTTTGTTTTCTATTTTGTTTAAATGATTACAAATCAAAGTGGAACTATGGCTTGCAGTTTCACGCACTTCAACAAAAATGCCCTTTGTGGACATAATATTATTGTTACCTATTATATATCGAGATTGATTTTATAATTGAAAACATGAATTTAATAATTTATTTTTCATACATAATCATTGAGTTGCAGAACGGTAACCGATTTCCCAATAGCAAAAGAGAAATTGCATAGCAGGCTTCTCTGTATTACATTTCAACTTAATTATTATTAATAACATGTTAAAAAATGACACAAAATAAATATTTATGATCTGTCCAACGGTGCGGTGTAGCTACCTTCCGTAATAATCCCTCCAGTTACACATTTTTAGATTCGCAGATTACCTTTTCTAATGAAGGGACACAATGAATCCCATAATAATGTTTTCTCTTAGCTCGGAATAGAAATCTTTCCGGAAGACGTGTTTCCCGCAACTTCTTAAAAGATTAAGCAAATACCTTTCAGGATAAGTAAACGATGGGAAGAGAAAAGTGAAAAGCTTTTATTCATAAAATATTAAATGTATATAAATCAGAAAAACTCCTACCTAAAACCCATTCCTTTCATTGTTTGTATATTTCCTTCCCTCTCTTTTGACTTCAGGTTCGTTACTTCAACATTAAGTAATATTTTTTGTTGAGACATACTTTAAATTATATGACCAATTATTTTATTTTATTTTTTTAATAAAGATTTATTGCACAATATTAAAATGTACAATAATTACCACATTGTTTTGTGATAACTCCTTATACATTTTTCTTGATACTTGTATTATAACTATATTTTACATTTTCTAAAACAGACCGAAAGAAAAAAAAGAAACCAAAAACACTAATTGAAATAAAATAAAATACGTAACATTGGATAAACTAAAATACATACCGTTGGTTAATATTTACAGTAATGTATGCTTAGTTCTTTTATATTTATATCTACAGGTTATAGTTTCTGTATAATTTCCTATTTCTGTTATTAATGTCTTTAATGAGAGAGGACAAACTTGGAAAAACATTATTGGTCAATTTGTATATCTAATCGTTTATAGTGTTTATATTTAGTTCTGAGTGCATTTTAGTGTAATATTAATAGTTATTAACAATTCCGAGACATTTATTTTGGAATACTTGTAGTTTTTTCGTGATGGTGGAGTTAGCGAAGCTTCCTATGGGACAGTGAACACATGAAAAAAAATGTAAAAAATCGATAATACAAAGTGGTACTTCTGTTCGGACGGTTTTAGTGGAAAATTTTTGTCACATCCCAGGCTCACATTAAATATCTAATATCAGTTTCGTACCACTTTTCGTTTTTGATCTAGAATAAATAACAGACATTAGTCACGATGGGTCTTATTTATATGAATGTATTTATGTATAAATTTTCCTTTCCACAGTGTTTAGTACAGAATTAGAAGACGAAAATAGGTTTCGGTATAACTTAAGTAACGTACGGCTTCTTTGATAAGTAGTAAATAGTGCTACGCAATCTAACCTATTTTTGGTTCAACAGAGGTATTTTTACAGGTCTTCTTAATTCAGCCCTAATTGTATTCAATTTAATTAAAGTCAAATTCAAGTCATCATAAATTTATAAATTTTATTTAAATAATGTACAAGTTTATCAAACGTATTGGAATTATTAGAATCATAGATATCACATTATCTCATTTAAGTAAAGTAATCAAAAAGAGTGGATATACTTCCGTAGTTTTTATAGCAAAATCTACTTAATAGAATTATTCTCATTGTCATTAATAAATCAGCTATATTAATTTAATTATTTTTGAAAACAAAATATCATAAATTTATATAAATAAAAGTAATCGCAAATGACCTTTAGTTATTATCTATTATTTAAAAACTAATTTACGGTTTATACGTATTAACCTTTCGAGACTTTGGAGAACTTTTCCCATCTTCATAACAAGAATACATTAAATATATTGAATGTATGTATTGAATTGTATCTAAACTACATCCTTACCCCCGCTAATATCCTATATATGTTTGAACTCAAATAAATTAACTAATTTTATTAATTTTTTTCATATAATAATGAAATTAATAATTTTTTACTCCCTCAAAAAAATAAATTTAATCCAAAAGAACTGTCACTTTAACAAAGGTTAACGGAGACGATTTTGAGATCTCTTTTATTACAGAACCGTCAATGTTAATAAAATATATATTTCAAATGTGATTTATATTATTAATAGTAAAAAATAAACTATATGTAGGATTCAATATAGACGTCTCGACAGACGAACCTATGGTACATAGTAACGAAATATGTTTTTGTTGTTTTAAGAGATAAAATTTGAATTAATTTAACAAAATGTTATTCTAAAACAGTATTGTTTTAGAAAGATATGAGTTTGAATCAAAAGAATAGAATTACATGCATTCTTTTTGATTTATCGGAATTTTTTTTTTTAAGACGTCTAGGAATTATATAAACTTTATTATAGCCCATCTTATGAATTATTTGTTATTCAATTTTTATGTAGTATATTGTATTTTAAATAGTAATCTTTGGTTGGAATATGATTAAAAATAATCAAAATAATAGAACAATTAAAAAAATATATATATGTTTGAAATAAACTCGTTATGGAATATTTTCTAAATCAAGGATTTTTATTCCTAGATAGTTTGCCAAACCGAAAAAAAAAAAAAAAAAGAGTTCGTTTCGAATCAATCTCTATTACATGAAGTATACTTATCTCTGAAAGTATCCCGGAAACGGCCTGTTTTGTAGTTAAAAAATATTTAGAGATGTTTCACACAAAAATTAAAAAAATAATGTTATAAGTTTATTAGTACTGGAGTCTGGAGGATTAGTATTAATATTTGTTATTTTTAATTATTATACTTGAGCTTATCATGTTATTCAATTATAAAATACTTCGAAATTCAATTTAATTAATCTGAATTCGATTTAAAATTAATTTGTTAAACTAAATATATATATTTTTTTTTTTGCGCCTGATTTAGTGTCACTATGTATCTCATATATTCATGTGTCGTAGGGGAAGTGAAGGAAAAGAAAGAAAAAATTATAATAGCAAAAGAACGACCCGCAAAAAATCTAACCGAAATATGGTAATCCATTACGGAGGCATATGGCATGCAGGAATACCGAACATGTGTAGAGCTGCGTTTTCTTTCACTAAATGTACTCTCGGAGTTTTATTTTATATATTATATAATTAAAAATTGAAGTTAATATATAATCTAAATGTTTTGATAAGATTGTGAAGATTAACTAAAAATATAGTGAATTATTCCCAAATTCTAATAATAGTCTCTTGAATAATATTAGTATGTTTAGCTTATAAATAGATTTCAGCATATATAATAAAATATATATTTTTTTTAAACCAAAACTTTATTAGTAGATAGTTAAACTCATGAACTACCCTACCTTCTTTTTATATTTTTTCCGATGAACCCGATGATTCAAAAGTAGAAAACTACACCACACACACTAACAGGCACCGATGCACATCACGCCTAGTACTAGAGGCACTCTATTCTCAGCGAAATTAAAACTCTAAGTGTTTCGATAAATTTTTTTTGCCTTGTTTTTGGCACTATTATTGATTTAATCTTTTTTTCTCTACGTCACTTGAAGAGATAAGAAATATCTAAGAGGGATTGCTTGTTGAATCAATCATATTGCAATGTAGTAATGTAATTGGTGATAAGGTGCTTTTTTTTAATTTACAGATCTCTTTTTACACTTCTTAAATGTTCCAACAGCAGCCGAATATGGGGAAAAAAATGTGTAAAGAAATATATATATTTATATGAATATAGCGACCGAAAAAAAAAATATAGTTCTGGAAATAATCGAGGATTTTTGTTGAAAAAAAAAACCTCGTGATTCATATTACAACACGTTCTTGAATTATCTTTAATACAAAAAAAAATTCTCTTATCAAAGACTGCACCTAAAACTATGGCCTGTAATAATACTGTTTTATAAAATAGTCAGTTCCCTAATAGCCAATTTAAATATTTATATTTCCTTTTTAATACAGACGTATAAAAGAATATAGTTTTATTATTTGAAAAAATAATATAATATTGATGATTTATATTGATGCGATAAGAGAAGGTTATATCGAGGAAAACGTTTATAATTTGAATAAAAATATGCGAACATTTTAACCGAAAAATGTAGTATGTGAATCTATTATTTAAGCATCCCGGACGATTCATGCTCTTATGCTTTAATTTATGATATAAACTTCTTCATTACTGGTAATTAAAATTAGAATCTATGAAAAAACTGTCCAGTACATGATTAATTTACGTTAAGATAAAGCCACTAAGCCGTATGATTTTTATCGTCTAGCATTATTTATATAAAAATATATC
>NW_027113702.1:715106-751900 GCF_000696795.3 Halyomorpha halys | reverse complement strand
GTTTCCTTCTACTTCTAGTATAATTCCAATAGGATCATGGTCGTGTTGGTATCTGAAGTACAGGTTTATCAATCCATTGCTGTTTTTATTTTATATTATTTAAAATTCAATTTCACTTTATGTTTATTTATTTTTTTATTATATCATTCAGTTTAATAATACGGTTTTGTTGTGTATGGAAAAACATTGATAATTAGTAGATACATAAAATATTGACTTAATTAATTTTTTTTTAATATTATAAGGTATTTAAAATTATATTATTTTAGGCGTATGTTTGTCGATTAAAAAAAAAAAAGTAATTTTTTCAACAAATATAAAATGTGACAAGCCGTATTAATATTAAATTTTTCTAAAAATAATTATTTCCCTTAAAACAGTCATAATGGAAATTTTCACATGACGTCATTTCCGCATGCTTGTAATTTTCAAAATCACATTTGATTTCGCCTATAGATATAAAATAAATATGCTTAGTCACAGATGATATCATAATTCGCAATTGTTGGAAATTATTGTTCTAGTACTAAAATTTTTATCTCTTAAATTTACAAATATTACAAACGAAGTTCTAAATATTTTAATTAAATACGCTCATCTTTTGATTTTTGTTTATTATTCATTCGTTCAGTAAGATATTTTTAAATCATAAAATAAGATCTGGAGGGTAACAAATTAAAAAGAACAAGAAATAGGGGAGTTGTAGATATTTTTCTCTTTGCGTTACAGAAATAAATAAAATAATGAGATGCAGATAGGAATAAAAGTAGATTTACAGCCAAAAACTATGAAATATAGTATTTTTATTTTATTATAAAACCCTCCAGAGGGAGAAGACCGAAATAAACGAAGTGAAAAAGAAAGAATACGCCTAGGAAACGAGATAAAAAGAAAGAAAATAGTTCCCTTCGGCTCTTTTCTGGCTTTAGTCGGGTCCTTACAGTGTAATATTATCTCTATTAAGACTAATAAATAACATTATTTCCTTGAGAGAGTATCTAATTTTTTTTTTTTAGTCTTAAGAATTTTAGTTGTAGTTTACATGAAATTAAAATTTTCAACAAAGCTATCTATTGTTTGAAAATAAATTATGGAGTGGTTAAAAAAAAAAAAAAAAATACAGTCCTTTCTTTAATAATTATTAAGACATGTGACATTTCGATTCTTATAATCTTAAAAATGTTGACTTTATAACATGTAAAACCAATGAGAAAAATATATTTTCCATTCATCAATGAATTAAGTCCTTACGTTTTGAAGGCCTAAGTTAAAAAATTCATGTCTCCAAGAAACATTCAAGAGGAAATAACTTCTGCTGATGTCCTCCATGTTTAGCTCTTAGAACTAATATTTATTCTGATAATAAGTTTTGTATTTTGTATCCTCATTACTCTGGACTCAATTTGGTCTGGCAATAGAGCCCCACTGATTCTTCTAGGAGATTCGTTTTAAAGAAAACTGTTTTTTAAGAAACATCTTCAAATAACAAGCTTGAGAAAAGCAAAATTAAATTAAGGAATATCCTGACACCGAATATATATTTATTGTTCCCTTAGTGTTCTATTAAATTTGTTTTGTACACAATGTACAGACAATAATAAAACAATAAAAGAGTTGTATACTTTAAAACATATTTAGTATTACTTTGAATATATTTATTAAAACGTTGAAGACCTGGGATCTGACGGATGCCTTACTTTGCCTTGTACAAAAGTGCGGCAAAGCTTGGTTCTGAGTTGCCAAGACAGAAAGTGAATATTCTATCTATATTTATTTTTTGTAACTCAATTTTTTTATTTACTTTATTTTTTTTGGCTTTTTAATTTTCTAAGTAATATTTTTTAAGTTACATTTTTATTGCCCTTAATTTTTGCACATTGTAGTACTACTCTTCAATAAAAATTGAAATCCTTAAAATAAAAATAAAAACACCTCTGAAAAGAAGAAGTATGTTATGCGATTAGTATCTTTCAGTTATGCCTAAGAAACTCTCAGCTAGTTAGTCCTAAACTTCTTTCTTATTTGTAATCAAAGAATCCGGTACTAGGAAGATATAAAACATCCGATGATAGACAATAGAAAATATCGAAGGCAATGCTATATTCTTTCAGAGACTCGATGGTGATAAAATGTTACGTCGCCTGCTATAAAAGTATTTATTACTGCAGTAATAGTTTAACATATTTTAAGATTAAATTTGCTAATACAAAGTTCTTCATTCGAAAATAACTACCACTTCACCTTCGCCCCTCTATTCTTTTTAGTTATGAGCGATATTGACTGTCTGAATTTTCACAAGTAACCTCGCATTGTAATGATGACACAGAATCCATGTTGCAAAATATACATTTTTTTTGTTCCCATGAGACCCAATCTGTAAGGTCAGACACAAAAGGTAAAACAGAAGAGTTACAGATATCATTGTCTGTTTAGGATTGTAAATCACCAAATAATGGTGATCTTACGAGATAGTGTCACACCGACCTCCGATCACCAGAGCAATACTTCAAATACCTTTAAAAGGGCAAAGTCAGAATCCCTTGGAGGCACAGGAGTTCCTGCCTGTGTTGCAGTCGCCTACTACTAGAGGGCGCCTCTATGAAGCTAGGCATCTTTCTTGTCTTAGTTACTTTTGAGTCATTGGATAGATATTCATTAAGCTAATTTTTGAATATCTGATTTTTAACCTGTGTCAATATTTTATAAAATATTCGGTGAGTACCGCACCTCACACTGTACAACGGAGTGAAATACGATGATTATTGTTTGATGAAAATATCAAATGATGGATAGTTACATTAATCTTCAATAAAGAATTATTTAGTAGGTCATTTTCACTTTCTCGTATTCATAAACTAATAGTCAATATTTTGTATACGGAAAAAAAAAAATGTTACGATTATTTATTATTTTTATTCAATGAAACAATTTTTAAGCAAAATTGAATTATTATTATATGTTCTAGACAAATCGTTTGTCTAAAATATATTATTAGTACTTGTGTAATGCTTTATATTAAATAACCTGATTTTCTTCTTATTTATTGTAATTAAACAAAAGGTGTACATTTTGCTTCATGGTACAATTTTTTTTTTCTAATTTTCCTGTGTCTTATTTTTAATTTGTTTTAATTTTCTTCCGGCTGTGTTAATGACATATAAACATAAATGAATATTTTCATTCTTGATCATTAATTAATTTAATTTGATTTTTAAATTTTCTCCATCTTTCAAACAGTTTATCCGAATGGGCCTATTTGTTTGCGAGGCGAGAAAGTAGATAGCGATACTGAGGTTTGTGGCAAGCTATGCTAATTTTAATAAATGTTCTTTTTTTTAATATTCAAAAATATTTTATTTTTATGTTAACCGTGTTAATAATGTCTGTTAAAAAAAAAAATTAAAATGAAAGGGGGAAAATGATTAATCACACTTTATACTTTTTGCTTGGTTCAATAAAATAACGAAATGTACATCTTCCACAGTATTGGGTGTTTTTATTTTTATAATATGAAGGGACCTCATTATTTTATTAGTTCTCATTAAACTCTAATATAACAAAAAAATAATGACAAAAATGGAATCTGATCGTTTTCCTCCTGTACCATATAGATGTAATAGTAAATATGAAACAATCTTTTTTTTTTAAGTTTAATTAAAATATAAAAAATGCGGTTTGGAGTATAAAATAAAAATGAAATATAACTTATCTTATTTTATTTAATGCTATATCCACATATAGCAGGAATCCAGTGCCTTAAGGCCCATTTAAACATGACAGATATCTGTCGTGATAGGAAGAGTGAGAAAGAATGACAATGCTTGTTTATATAAAAAATCTTAACTATGATTTATTCCGTTGCACCAATTCACAAATGCTTCTATAACGTTGAAGCAAAAGAATTGTTAATGTACGAAACAAAAAAATAAAAGCGTGTGTCTGTGTATATAATGGTGTGTAACGTTATTCATGTCAGCTGAATTTTTATTCGCTTGCCGGAGAAGTATCGATGATGCTTTCAATATATCGATTTGAGCCGAGGACCAATTATCTTAATTATCGACGCGAGGCAGGTGCCTAGTCAGGTGCTCAAACAGATCCTCTTGTGTCCAGCAGCGGCGCTCCACACATATGGCCTGGAAAGACAAAGACTAACCCGAGTTAGGAAGGGTTGCGTTAGGGGTGCACCTGTGCAGGATGCAGTCCCATTGTCATGGGTGATCCTTCGGGATCTTTCGGCTCTTCTACTTCTGGAGGTGTTTCCAGTAACAAGATGACCGGGTGATTCTGGGCTCTAGAATTATCATTATTACGGATATTAAAGTAACTCGGAGTTCCTAACACCTGATATCCGTTATACTTGGATACTAACGGTTAAATACCGGCCTGGGGTAGCGTGCTGAGGTAATGGTAGGATAGGAAGCTGTGTTGCCACCTTGGTCTCTTTCAGAAGCGCGAACAATACGGAACGTCACAACTCATTGGGATCCCGATGTTAGTGTTTTGTAACATCTTTCCGATAGGATTCTTGTCTTGCCGGAACAAACTATGCCGATAAATTCGTTATCAGATTTTTAGAAATTGTTAATTAAATTATGTATAAAACAAGGAAAATATGTTCGTTAGCCCAGAAGTATATCCTGGCCAATATATTCATGTTACAATACAAAGACATAGAACAGGGTATGTTGTGCGTTATACACATAATACTTGTGTACATCATACATTTACCATTCTGTAAGGAGTAAATTTCAATCAATAAATTCTTATTTCATGGTTTCGTGAGGTGCGAATAACGAATTCCAACTTTGTTCTTTTCAAGAATATAACAATATAACAATATTGTCTAATAAAACCGATTGGGAGTGATCAGATGAGCTCTACAGTCTCCAATTTTCAAGTATGTAAATTGCAGTCCCTTACCTCCACTATTCTCCTTATAAAATTCTTTCATACATTTTTTATAACTGTTAACATTGAAAAGTAGTTAAATAATTCAAATAAACACAAAATTTAAGGTACTTTAGAAGAATATTTTATAAAGATTTTTAATCTACCTGATATCAAAGATCCATTGCATTGTACATTGATCGAGTTTAATCAAAATCATTAGAGTTGTTTTTGAGAAAATGGGAAATATCTGATCTATAAAGTGGTATTTCTGGTCAGTCGATTTTAACGAAAAAATTGCTGCATCATCCCAGGGAAATGCCAGCCTTAAATCTGTGATTTATGTTTCATGCGATTTTTCGTTTTTTAACTAGGTACACAGACACATACATTTTTTTTCAAAACTCAGTTATATGGAACCTCAAAGCATGTATTCCTGTTGAAAACCCAACGTCGCATTTTTCACTATTGCAATACTGTCCCTTACTTTATATACCATACATCATCATAATTGGCGCGACAGCCCGTTACCGTGCCTGAGCCTCCTCTAGTAGCTTCCACCTGTCTTCTGCTGCAACTCCTCAGTTTCGGGTCCCCAGAAGGACCCGGACATCCGTTGATACAGTGTCCGCCCATCTCATGTTCGGCCTCCTAACTCTTCTCTTTTCATGTAATTGCTCGGATAGAACCTTACTTTGGATATCATCGCAACGCATCCTCCTCACATGACTCGCCCCCATCGGAGTCTATCCAACATTATAAACTTGACAACATCGTTCTTTCTTCTCCATACATTGCCCTCTCTAACAGGTTCAAATATTTTTCTCAGAATGGATCTCTCGAAGAACAAGAGTCTTGGTCAGCTTTAGTGAAGCCCCAAAACTCAGATCCGTATGTGACAACGGGAGGTACAAGTGATTTATTGAGATTTGCCTTGGCCCCATTACAGAGCAACCCTCTTCTAAAATGTCTTTCCAGGCCAAAGCAGCATCGGCTGGCTGGATTCTTCTGGATCCTTTAGCTAATCTCCTGAGAGATATTTTGGCCGTTCACTTCAGTTCTCAGGTATATGAAACAACTCACCCTCTCGAACTTGAATGAACCTGCATCAAATGTTCCAGTTTCTGGTTCACATCCTCCAGCTCTCAAGTTCTTCGTCTTGTTTTCATCGACTACAAGACCCAGTTTTCTTGCAGTACCATCCAAAGCAAGGAATGATTATTCCAGCCTTTGTTCCGATCGTGCAATAATCTAGTCGGCTTACTCTAGTAACTGGACTGTGCTGTTAAATATAGTTGCATGGAGTTGAATACGTGGATCCCGAACAGACTTCTACCCTGCAAAATTAAGTAGACATGCTAGAGCATATACCATATATAGGTATCCACATCACGATGTAACCACATTACTTACGATTTAAACTATTTTTACTATAACACGAAACGAAATGAAAAGTAGATAAATAAAAGGAAACATAAAAAAATAACGTAAATAATGGAATGGTATCGAATAAGCATTAAATGCAACTGTTTTTCTTCAATCTATAGAGTATATAATCTTTAGAATAAATTAACATTTTAAAAGAGTATTATAGAGTTAAACAAGGGGAAAATGTAGATAAGAAATATATAACTCCACACAAGTGTGCAATTAAATTGAAACATTGTTTAAAATTGTTGGCTTTCTTTAACGTTGTTATAAGATCAACAGTGTCGGGGGAAAAAAATCGTAATAAATTGTTAACTAGAGCGACATTTTAAGAGAGTCTTAATCTATTTGAAGTTAAAAAAAAATTATTACAAGGGAATCAATTTATTTTTTTTTTAAGTTTTGAAGCATAAAAAAAAATATATATATTTACAAAAACTTGATTAGCATTGTGTTCTTGACGTGAAATGAGCACAGGACTCCGGCCAGGGGAAATTACTACGCTCCCTTTAAAAATAAAAAATAAATATAAAAAAAAAAAAAGTCCTTGGGCTTAAATAGAAAAGTGTTCTAAGTGGTATTAAGCTCTTGTCTAAAACAGGTTTTGGGAATAATTGCTTCTTAAATTTAATGCAGTATTATTGACCTCCGCTTGGTTTGATTTATAAAACAGTATATAATGAGCGTTCGCCTTCAATATGGTTTCATACCATAAAAGTTTTGTAACCACAATTATGGCAGGAGGGTTACTGAGTCTGTACTTACATTGGGAAGATCGGTTGTAACAATTCTGTACTCACACGCTCAGCTTGAATATTATTGTACATGAACGTATTTCTATCATAAATATGTTTTATTTGGTTTACAGAATATACAAATATGGGTATGTAGTAGACTTTATATTCTGAATTTGTTATTATGTATCGTGTGAATGTGAAACATTCAGCGCTCTCTGTTCTATATTTCTTTTAAGTGAACCAATAGGAAATATTTAATAATAAAATAATTTAATATTCTAATGGATGGAAATATATACAGTAAAGTATAACTTCCAGTTATTCCAGTCTGAATAACTTCCAGTTTCAATGGGATGATAAATGTTCGTCGTTTTTTCCAATAAATAATAAATTTTGCATTGTATAGCAAAAAATTAATGTATTTAAAAACATTGAATCGTAGCTATCGTAAACATATAAGAAATTAGTTAATTATTTAATAATTCTATACATATAATGATGACTATTAATGATATATATTTTTATGTCTTCAGGATCAGTCAACAAGATGACTTTTCACAACTTTGCATTGTCATGTCCTACAATACAAAAAAAGAAATGTTTTTTTAGAAGAAAAGTTTCTTCAAATAATTATATAAAAACTACATGTACATAGATGTAATTTATGATTAATAATTATTACAATAGAAACATTAAGTTTTAATTTCATAATTAAACTAATTTTCCGAAAGCGCTTTTGATTTTTAGCTTCTCTTTCTTGTATTTAATCGTTTATTGAACATAAATGTCTTTTTATTTAAAAATTTATTGTTATACTGCATATTTATTAGAAACAAATAAGTTGTTGACGATATTTTGTAAATTTCATTTTTCATGATGCACTTGTCGAACTATAGTTTAACTGAAAAACCACTATTAAATTTACATTTACATATATTTGACAATATTTTTCATTTAGCTGTATGAGAAATTCTGAATCGTTATTTAATAAATAATGATGCGATTTTACATTGTTTATAAACCTTAATAGTAATTTTTTTTTGTTAGTTTTAAACTTTTATATCATGCCAGTAATAATACATTTAATAATTATGATGAATAAAGATTAAATATTTTGGAGAATAATACTGTAACAAATTAAATTGGAATTCTACACAATAAAAAAAAAATAATGACTGTCAATATTATTATATAGGTAAATAATTTAACCATTCTTATGAAAAAAATAAAATAAAATATAGAGGTAGGTTTTGGATTGGTGATTCTATTGTCATTAAATTGTTTGTACCTTTTAAAGACATTTCTTGTTAATTTGGTAATTGTAGAAGTCAACCTTTCTTGGAAAACTTTATTTCTCTCTTCAAGGGGCAATTAATTGAAGTACCTAAGATGTCTCACCGAAATTATAAAAATAAATGAGAATAAAATAAAATAATTCCATTAAAAGAAGGGAATGCCATCTTGGAATATGCTCGGTTTTAGTTTAAAACAATTTTATTTAAACAAATGGTGGATCAAAATAAATGAAACCCGAAAGATTTAATAAATATAGTGAGGAATACAGATGCAAAAGGGAATAATTTTAATTTTAATTTTTTTTTTGTTTTTAACATTATTAAGATGGTAAATTCAAAACCACATAAAACGTAGTAAATCAAATTTAATTATATATTTTTAGATACCAATGGGTAATTTCTTTACACGCCTGTAACACTCCAATTTAACTGAGACCAAATTTACTAAATGTATTATAATGTACAGTTGTAAATAGCTATAAATAAATAATAAATAAATTATATATTTAAAGTTAGGATTGAGATTGAATAGGCTGCATAGTATTTCATCAAACTTGTATTTTTCTTTAAAAAGAAAACGTTTCGGCTATAAAAACATCATCGGACATACATGAAAATGATCTTCGATTACGTATGAATATTCATAAATCAGTGTGGTTCTATAGATGAAAATGTTGTGGTTTAGAGAAAAAAATATATGATCAAATATTGTGGTGTCTTTTTATTTTTTAAAAATACTATTCTAACCTTAAAAATCAATAAAGTATAGGGATAAATAGAAATAGCCGATAGGATCACTAAATCTTCGGAGGAGTATTTGACTTACGGAACAAAAAAATAAATTAAAATATTTCTTGGCGATTGATATAAAAACTAAATCCTGAAAAATTACAGAAATTATTTTTTTTGTGTTATTTATTTTCATTTAAATCTTTAATAACTATAATAATAAAATATTTTAATAATTATGAGTTTTTTTCCTGGTTTATTCACTTTTTCTTTTTCTCTGGGGAAATGTGATACATTCAATTTATTGAATTAAAAAAAATATATATTTCTGTCATATTTAAAAACTACTGATTCAGTAATAATTGTTCCGAATAAAACAAAAAAAAAAATCTGAAATCTTGAGCACTTATGCATCTTTTTGAGAATGCTTGAATAATTATCGAATTTGCTTTAATTCTCTTTAAGATGCAAAAAAGAATTCTCTTTTGCATCTTCACACATTATTCTTTTTATTTTAAATTTTAGATTATTTTTAGTCTTATTATTATAATAGTAATTATAGATTATTATAATAGTCTTCAAATATTAAATATGTATACACACAGATATTTATACGTAGTGTAAAAAATATCTATAACAAAATCAAACAGATGCCGGTTCAACGACAGTAGCTCACGTAATGTCTGTTTCCGTTCGTATCTTATCCATGTTTTCGCAACTATATAATCCATTTGATATCTCTTATCAATAGAAACATTATTATTAATTAACTTTCTACTAAATAAAAGAAAGCTTATTACGACTATTGCTGTATCCGTTTAAAATTTAAAATTAGCTTAATAAAACGGGAAAAAAACAACAAATTATATTAATAAATTGGGAACATCCTTCTAAATATTTAAATTTACCGTTTTCTTCATTATATTTTTTTTAAAACCGACGTATAAATAATATCTGATTCTTATGAGAGATAAAGAATATGACCTCTCACTTCTAATATCATGGCTATCTATTGCTCTATTTCAATGTACATAGTGCTGTAACTACAATCTGATTTATTTATAGGAGTCATAACCTGGGATCATGTCCTTCTTATGTTGTCTTTCGAATTGATCTATTAGCGAATCGCAAAGAGGGAAAATGTCTCTTTATTTCATTTACTAAAAGAAAAAACTAGCATTGTTTTGTACCTAAAAAATGAAGAATAAATTTCAATATACTTAAATTTATATTTAAAATTCAATATGAGTGCTATATTCACTTATTAAAAAAATAGGGTAACACATTACCAACTATTCCACTACTATATTTTCCACATTATTCGCTTAGAAACCAAATCGCTGAATCAGAGAAAATTGTTTTTATAACATCTTAATTGCCTGTATTGAGTCAAAAATTGAAATTATTCGACAATTTAAATAACTACTCAATAGTTTTTGTTGAATTTACAGCCCAAGTTATCTCTTATATTGTTCGGCCGGTTCGGTAGATAATTTTCTGCTGTTTAGCTGACTGATGATCTCCAATACTAAGAAATCTTAGATAAAAATTTAGCTGTTAAATGAAATTATTGCATAATTTTGGCCTTAATCAAGAAAATATAAATTTTTGACATATAAAAGTATCTGCTATAAATAACAGTTACTGTAATATGTTTATCTACTACTTTAAATAAATAATTAGTAATGAGAATCAGTAGTAGTGAATAAAACTTATTACTTAATAAAACTATGAGTTTTCATAAGATATATGTATATTTAAAAGAACAGAAAAAGGGAATAATTGCTATACGGATTTCGACAGTTTCAAACTAATATTACAGTGCTAAAACATATCATAGAGTTACTCTCTATTGCTATTTAAAATTAGTAACACTATGAACTATGTGGAGTCTTAGTTTTATTTCTTGTTAAGATATTTATAACTGTTTCTAATCCAATGGTATTGCAAAGAGTTGATTTGTGGTCAAGATCACTCTCAACCACCAGGTTTCTCCCATATTAAAGGCAAAAACTTAGAGATTGAGTTTGCACCAGCAGGATCTCTTGACCTTAGGCTTTATACACAGCTTTTATAGGTAATTTATTTAATTTAAATAATTATCTGTCACAGCGGGACTCGAACACAGGCAAATCTTTCAATGAGTGATTGAACCTACAATTCATTAGAAATATGTTAATCTTGTCCTTGGGAACTTTAGTAGAGCCTCATATTTTACGTCAAGAACTTACTTTCTTCAACTAATAGTTTTTTAGCAAAATATTTTACGCAATACTATTCGTTTAAAAACCTTTATGCGTAAAATTTAACATTTCTATAACTTATTATATGGCATGATAGTAGCTATATGATAGCGTCTGGGATGTTTCCCAGTACCTCCTTTCCTAAAGACCCTAAAATCTCGTGAAGTTCGCTCATCCTCTTCCGGAACACTTTTCACAATCACGCCAGCTGTCAATTAGAGGCTTTTCAATTAACGCAATCATAAATCACACCTATATGAATGAATTTCCATTGATAATGAACCGGAGGATATTTAAAACGTACCGGTCCCGTAGTTTCATTAGCCTATAATGACGACCAAGTATTTAATTAGTGTTTGGCCGAGCGGCAAACAAGTCTTCGTGAGAATATACCATTTCGATTAATCAGGTTGGTAAGCTTTTATGGGCTAGTTTTAAGGATTTAGTAACGAGGTTCTTTTGCGAATAGAAAGAGCAATTATTATTCGTATAATATAAATTATTACAACCAAACGGTTTTGCAGGTTGCATGAAATTGGAGGAGTCACATTCAACAGTACGTCAAGGAGTAAAGAGTGTTGAAAAGAGGTAGAGCTTACACGACTAAACTCATTGATTGGCCAATGATTTGGATAAAAAAAGTTTTATTTCCTTCTCAGTGGTTTGCGACTTCGAGATCATTATATTCTGAACGAACGATCTGTGTATTTTTTTTTTATTAATCAAGACTTCTCACATCAACACAATTTTAGTAAGTAATCTGTGTACTTTAGTGAGTCGAGAAGGTCAATGATTCACGTCTCTTCCCAAATCCTCTTCCTCCCTGTTCTAAGTTGAAAGTTTCTCTATTTTATAAATCAGTAGTTAATTAAAACGAGGTTATTGCATATTGAAGTTAATGGTATTGATGTGATGGCATATGAAAAGCTATTTCTTATCCAGGTAGCGTCGAAGTAGAAGTAGATATTGCGGATGTCGCGGCGCAAGAGTCAAGCGAGTGAAAGTAAAACATTCAGATAGGAGGGAAGAAATACGATTGTTGGGACTATCAGAGGCGATGAATCAAGCGAAAGATTTTTGGTAAAGGATTGTTAGTGAAAATCAAAACATTTTTTTCGAAGATAGAGACACGTTAGGAGCGACTGGGAAGACGATCCACGAGATCCCGCTAAAACAGTAATGACTCCCACACCTGAAGGAGAGTCGATACCACATCCGGGGTGAGTTAAATAGTCTGAATAATCAAGGGATCATTACGACAATCAATACCCCAATGGTCCATTGTGGGTATTTGAAAAAAGAGCGTAACGGGCGAAGATAAAAGTATAGGGTAGTAACCGACTACTACAAATTGAATGAGAACACGATTGACGAAGAAATACCCGATACTATGATTCGAGGACATTCTGGACAGGTTGGGTGGAGCTAAAGCAGGGTACTACCAGATAGAAATGCATCCGAAAGACATCATGCATTTTTGAACGTGAACATTTACGAATTTTTGCGAATACCCTTCGTATCAAAAACGCTTACTTAACGTTTCCGCGTTTTTTAATTTAGAATTTCTTCGGGAGATAGAAAAGGTAGTATGCCACATCTTTATGGATGACCAATTGGTGTTTAACAAATCGGAGATCGAACCCTTAAAAGTAGAAGTCATAGCAAATCGGAGTAGACAGGTCGTTTGCCCGATGTTAACAAATGGTAGACACGTAACGAGACACCAAGTAACAGAAGGAGGTGCCTCTGACATACCAACAAGGAGACACCAATGACTGGGGATTGAGTAAAACTCTACAAGCATTAAATCGACGATACTATTGGTTAGGAATAAAAGGTCTATAAATGAGACGACAGCCCTCTGATAATTTGTCTAGGTATGATAGACAATCATAAAACGACTCAGGAGAAAACACCCACGTGTAATCACCATTGATTAATTCATTTGAGAGGTTACAACTGGATCACTGTCATAAGATCTGTTTACCAATCTAGTGATGGCGTATCAAGTTCAGATCAGATCAAGCAGAGGCAAGATGGCAGCGCTCAGGACGTGGTTTCAATATTACAAGGTTCCCAATCGCATCTGTTCAGACTGCGGCCGAAAAGTCGACTATGTCAGCATTAGGGCGGAAATGAAAACTCTGGAAGTAGTATTGCACCTCAACACTGGACTCTCGAAGGAGAAACGTAAAAGAAATATTTATTTGTCCAGAATATGATAGTATAACCGCAAATTTTGACTTACCCTTAGTTATATATTTATCGTTTATACTTGCCCACGCTCAGTGGAGAAGGGGGTGAGTTAAAGAGAAAAAAATATAATCGCAAAAGGGAAAAAAACAATAAAGAATAAATTGCTCCTTAGGCGCCACCTTATTTTTTCCCTTGGAAATAACGAAAAACCCGAAACAATGTGGCCACAATATAACTAAATTATACCCCTATATAAATAATTATCGAATTATGTCCACTGGCTAATACCTTATCTCTGTAGATAACAGAAAACCTAGGGGTGTTACCTACCCACCTGTTGAATTGTCGTAATAGTCAGTGATCAACAACAAAAAAAAAATAGGTAAATTAACAAGTTGAAAGCAGTGTATATGCATAAGAAAGAACAGCAGAACTATATGTACAAAATTTTAAGAGTAAGAAGAAATATAAGTACGCAAAATGAAAAAGAAGAAAAAAAGGAATTCTTATCAATTAATAAAACAATTAAAATTTATAGGTTGACTTACCCTTAACTTAAATGTTTAACCTTATTAACTAAATTTATATTATTATACATAAGAGGAAGATAAATAAAAAAAAAATAAAATAAAGTTTAGTTCGAACCCCACGTAGTCATTGGGCGTACTACTGGCAGAACACAAGGTTGTCCGATATTTCCTTTCTGGTCACCGTCTCACTTCCCCAGAAATATGAAGATGACCCCTGCCACCACTCTCCTATCCAGAACGGGCTGAAGAAACGTTGCCACGCGCTGCACTATATCCACACTTCTATTGTTAAATACCGTTTATTGAAGTAAGACACCATAATTTAGCAAATCAATACATTAACGATAACATCTCTTATAAGGTGATATTTCGATACCAATAATCAAGACATAGAGCCTTTAAACTATCACCACTTCATATTAAACAATCGTAACCTGTTCAAAAAACACAAAAAACTAAACCAAGCCCGCTCGTCTAAACATATCGCTAGTGTTTTTGTTTTGCCATGACAACCGTAACACCCCTTGTCTACGCAGATATCGCCAGTGTTTTTAATTCACCATGGTAACCGTAACATCCATTGTCTACGCAGATATCGCCACTGTTTTTATTTCACCATGGCAACCGTAACAATGGGGGAGATGAAAATTGTAACAATAGCAAACCGGAATCTGGGTTCAAATTGAGGTAAAGAGTTACAACGTTACCAGTAACTATTCGGGAGCACAACGATATTCAGAGTGTACACGAGCCAAGGAAATGGGAACTAGCCCTAATTGAACAATTAAAGTTTCCAATTTTGAGTTGGAGTGTCCTCAGTTCAACACACAATGGTGTGTGTATAGAAGTGTTAGTTGTTTTATGCTATTTTTATTTTAAGTGTTGTGTTAATTTAAGATTTAAACTTTTTTTTTGTAGTTAGCTGTAATATCTTTCTTTAAATATTTCTCTCTATTATCTAAAATTTTAGTAATACCTGAAGATGAATTGATCAGTTATGATGAAATAAAATAAAGCCACTATTGCTTCGAGTGTCATTATAAAGAACATGAGGATTAAATATTCCGAAAGATTAAGTTCACATTTGAACCGACGCACTAAACATAACTGAAAATGCTAGCGATGCTCTAACCCTTTTATTTTAAATTATAAAAAAACCTCTAAAGCTCGTGAAGTTTTAATTACTGACAACCCCTCTGAATAGAACGACACCCCACCATGAGCTAAAGCAGAATCCGGCCGACTGTTCATCCATACCTACATCTGTTCTCCATTAGTTTTCAGGCTTTTATTATTTTCCTGGCGGTTTCGATGAATTTTCATAACTTCCCCTGTCTCATAAGAGGGCTAATTTGATTATGTGGAAAGGCTGACAAACCCGAGAGGGACTTTTGAAAGCCACTAATGAGGGATTTCGGAATAAAAGTTGAAAGTTTTAGGATTAAAATAAACTTCCAACAGTTGGTACGGATATTCTAATTGCTAATTTGTCAAGGGACAGGTCAAAAGTTCATAGGGGGTAGGAAATAGCATTTTATGTAAAATTTAGGTTCATTTTAGTCCATTTGAATAATTATTCATTTTATTTGTAATAAAATCTATTACCTAATTTTTTAAAGAATTCGTTCTTGACTCGGAATTAAAAAAAAAAGAAGAAAGAAATATCAATTTCATTCGTGTTTTATCTTGATTCATGAGAAGAAAAAATAAATTTTCTATCACTACCAGGCTCGAACATGAACCAGGAATTTTGGTATAGTGTTTTATGAAGAAAAGGAAATAAATTTAATAAATTTTTAATCATATTTATCGTTTGAATTATACATGTTTTAGCTTTTTATAATAAAAAATGTGTATCTGTTATTTGAATATATATGGCAACGGCTCGTGAAGAAACTCCCTATAGCTTTCGTTTCTGGAATCTTCTGTTCAGAAGCCTCGGAGGAATATTAGTAATGAATTGGGATGATAGGTTACGAACTATGGGGTTTAAAGTTTGTAATTAAATAAAGAATATCTATTCTGGACTGAATCTGCAAGAACGCATAGAAAATTTTAGCCTAGAAAATAGTAAATTTGAGGATTTAATAATTTAAAGTAACATTTGAATTTCTTTTACCTATTAATAAAATATAGACTATTTTTAAATAAATGTTTCCAATGATATAATAGGAAAAAATATTTTTTTCATATTAATATTCAGATTTTTCATATTATGATTAAGATTGAAATAAATATATACCTTTAACGAAAAAAAAATGATTATAATAAACTAATGAAGTCACTATTTAAAGGAATATTTTTTTTTTTTATAATCGAACTTTATTTATTTATAGATATTACAATTTGCAACACTGTTGTGAGCAATAGGTAATAGTGATGAATGATCACATTCTTACTAAAATAAAATAAGAATAAAACAAAAATGAAAAAAAAAGTACATAAAAATAAATAAAATCTCTCTTAAAAGTATATACACACAGAAGGATAAAGAAAATGAACATAATCAAACTATGGTATGTGCATGAAAAAATAAATAAATAAAAGTCCACTCTATCCCCCACATATGAGGGGTAGAGCAGAGCTCAATAAGATCCCAGCGCATCTCTCTCGCCGCATCACTGGAATTAAAGGAATATATTAGAGGAGTTTGTAAGTAAAATTGATTGATAAAATTTTAATATTTTTTAGTTCCACCCCTCACAAAACATTCCTTTTCCGTCAAGACAAAACTTTTCTTTTCTATGACGATTAAATATTCATATTTAATAATATTAGTATAAACTGGGGTTAAAAAATACTCATTCGATTAGCTGATATGGTCCTTGTCATCTGATATCGCACTTAAGAGGTAATTGAGTTAATATATTTGTATTAAAAAAATATAAGGAATTAAAACATACCATCTAGTATTTTATTTACTAGTCCAGGTGTAACTCGTTTTGTGAACAAATACAATTTTTGTCCTGTTTAGGTTGGAAAGAAGAAACGATTATGTTAAGAATTCTCATTTGCTAAATAGCAGGAATGTTAATATAGTGTTTTTATTTTTTTTTGCTGAAAATTTCTATATAATATATACTTTATTAATACTTAAAATAAAGTAGTATTGTAACATAATACAATGAGGAGATAGTTATTAGGAAGTCTTTCGAAACCGAGGATGGCATATTTCTCTATATGGACTTTTATAATACGGGTTATTCTATATTTTATTATTATTTTGTTTTCATTAAAATAAAAGCTTAAAACATTTTAATATTCTAGTATCAGCTGACAGTGGTTTATGAATATTTTTCGATTCGAGATAAACCGTAGCAAATTAGGTTTGTGTCACAGGTCCGGCCGGGTTAGGGGTATAAATTAACATGAAAGCTTAAAGTCCCGATGTGGAAGTTTTAATCATATTTTGTTATGAATGTATATTTTTAGAGAATAATTTCGTCCTTTTAATACAAGCTGATATATATCAAAGGTTTCCCTTTAATGTGGTTAAAGTTGTCCGCCGCAAAAAGGAAAAAAAGCGCTCACTTATTGAGCTATGTCAAACGGAAAATCGTATTAGTTCTACCTTATCCAACGAGCTATAAAAAAATATAATAAAAAATGAAAAAAAAAAGAGGTGAAAAAACGAATTAGGTTTCACTCGGGGAAAATATGATGATGGCAATAAACAGCGAGTCAGGTTATTTACTTTTTATAAAATTAATAATTCTTAGCCATTAAATTCATTTTAATCCAAGAGTTATGAAAAAAGTATTTTATATTGTACGGGTGTTGATTTCTCATGTACTTAATTTTAAGTATATATATATATATAAATATTTTTTTTTTGTTTAATTAGAACTGAATGTCGAATGAAAATTTGCGGATAATTCATAGCTTCGCTTGATTTATAAAATCTTACATTAAATGGTTGTCAATTTCAAATCAATAAGTTTTAATAAGTTGATGTGATATTTTTTTTTTAATTTTATACCAGATCGGCCTGGTGGGTCTTACATGGTTTATATAACCGTTATATTATATATATATATTTTTTAACAGTTGATTATGTGGGGGTATAGCCTCGTACAAAAGATACCCCTAACTATATACAATGCTCATATTAAAAGAAAAAATAATAAAATAAATAGATAAGAATAATGCTTCTTAATAAAAGGGGAAAGTAAAATTAATAACAAAAAATAATGATATTGGTACACTTAAATAAAACAAACAATTGCCCTCTAATAGTAAAAAAAAAACATGTTAATTTGAAAAAAGGACGAGAGAAGAAAAGAGAAAAAAAAATGAATAAATAAAATGAGTAATAATAATAAGTAAAATAGAGGTAGTGTGGCTATGAATTAATTTTATATTTATTAAAATTTATAACAGAATGTCCTGCAGCAGTCTGGGCTTCAGTCTTCGGGTTGAGGTTGGGTTTTCCAGGTTGTAGGTCACTGCGATGCGATACTGGGACAAAAATAAAAAAAAAAAAATCGTATGATAAAAAGATCGACATTATCTTGATTAGAAATATCGATAGTTTAGTGAGACAGGCAATTCAAACCGAATTTGGTTTATTTTCTAACCTTAGAAAATATTTTTACTTTTGAGAGTCGTATTAATTGAGAAATGTATCAAATTGTAAAACTCACGGGTTGGTTGTCCTGCATAAAGTAATATTTTTAAAATATACTTGGTTATATGTATCTGAAGCTATGGTTTAGCCTTTTGAAAGAGTAGTTGGACAAATTACAGCTTAAAATCCAATGTTTTAAAATAGCACATAACACCTAAATCCGCTGAACCAACAGTCTACATCCGCGACTGAAGATATTTTGGTAGAGGGACTTACTGTTGTCTTCGTAATCAAATCGTAATGACACGCTATGTATTTTTTTTTTTTTACTCAAAAGAATAAATATGACAAAATGATTATACAAAATAATAATTAAATAAAATGAATTATATAATAATAATTCCAATATTACATTAATTTTTTTTTATTTATTTATTGATATTTACAACTGTATAAAAAATACAACAAGTAAATTTGATCATAATGACATGATACAGGATGTAGAGAAACTACCCAATAGTAGAACCTAAAAACAGTTTACAATATAAGGTCACGAGGCCATCTTCTTTTCAGGCGCCTCGGAGGATTGCCAGGAATGGAAGAGGAAGCAAGGTTAGAAACTAGTGGGACATTAATTTAAACTTCATTACTTATATCCCATCCTTCTATTATATTAAGATCTTCATTTTTCTTTTATTTAAGCTTTTGTACCTTTTTGGTTCTAAGTGAGTTGTGTTCCGTTACCATTAAAGACATATAACCCATTTAGATGCATTTTCTGCGAAAGGTAGCAGGAAAAAACAGGACCGCGTAAAAAAATTCCAGAATATGAAAAAATCTAGATCAGAAGAAACAGTGATAAAGGAAAATCGTCTAAGGAGGTTCGGCCATGTCCCTCGAAAGCCAGAAAAGTTTTGTCAAAGTAACGAAGAAAGAAAAAGGTGTTGGAAGACTTGGGAGGAAGGTGTTAGGAATGCCTTTGACAGAAGAGTTTTTTTAAATGTTGTAAGTAAAAAAGTAATTAAATAAATCTTGTTACTCTTGATATTTATTAGTTTTAATATTTCTATAGCAAAAGAAGCATATAAAAAATATATAGATTTGTCACCGATCTCTAAAATATTATATTTAGGTATGAATATGTATTTGAATTTAAGAAATATACTTAATATATCAATTGATAGAGCTAAAAATACACCAATTGGACTTTACTAATTGTTATGATTTGACTCATTGAATTTCAAATAACTCACTCAAATTCCACCCACTCTTATGGGCATTACACTCATATCCACGAGACCGGGGCATAGCTACGGCTATCCTATCGTAAATTATGCGCATTGATTCCGTTTGATTAACTCGATTCTATTAATTCAGAAGAATATGTTAATATTAAATACTCATGATTTGATAAAAACTGGATCGCATATCTACTGATTCGAAAAACGTAAAACTATCATTAAAAATATAAAACCACTTTTCCGAATCCGAATTTTCCATTCGCTGAAAATAAATAAAATAATAAACTGAATATAATCCTAGTAAACTAACCAATATGAAAAATTTTATGAACCTACGCTTCTATATTGAATATTACTAATACAACATAGAGATTAGTGACACAATAATGATCACCCTATTAGTTTATTTCCTACAGTGAACATTTAGAATAAAATAAATTACTCTCCTAGAATAGGAATTTGAACATTTCGGGATATGTGGAATTCAAAAATAAATAAAAAATCGTCCATGGATGACTCGTCCAATATGGATGATGCTTGGAACTCATCATGACCATCCATCATTTCATCTAGGTTATTCAATGATATGCTATAGATTTTTCGTTCAAGAAAAATGGATGGTATTTTAGAATGATCCTAGAGCCTGAAAAAGATGTCTTGAACGAGTGGAGCGATTTTGATGGTGCTTTACTTATTTTTTTAAATATGGTATAAGCCACCAATATCTTGGTACCAAATAAGTAACACTGTATATTTCTGAATTTAATGAATATCATTCGATTTAGCTGTTTAATTTTGAGAATTTCTTTTTCAATGAGAGTCCTCTGCCTTTCCAGCAGCAGAGTCTCGCCCTGCCAGCCCTTCTTGTTTGATGAAGGACTTCTTCCATACTCAAGTCGCTTCCTCACTCATCCTGTTAACATAATCGGCCAGCTCGACTAAGTCCCCAAGATATATATACCTGGCCACATCTAGCTCTCCATAAAGGTATTACAATTTACTGTTATTTCTGATACTGCAGTCCTCTGCAACTTTCACTGGACCGATTATGCTTCGTAATATTTTTCTTTCAAATAAGAACTAAGATATTTTTCGTTAATCTTTGATATGATCCAGGTCTGTGAGGCGAAGGTGATAGTTGTAAGTCTCATAGAGTATAGGTCAGTTTTGTTAGTAAGCTGAGATGCCTACTTTGGGTAGTCTTCACAAATCAGAAGTGATACCGGTTCTCAAGCAGCCAATCGTTTTCTAGTTTTCCCAGACATATCATTAGAGGCTGTGATAAGGGACAGAGGTAGGTAACCATCACCTTCTCAAATGTGTAAGAGACAGAACCACTTTGCAAAACAAACTTATTCTAATTTGGAAAAAAAATTATTCCATTCAAAATAGATAATTTGAGGCTTGATTCAGAACGAACAAACAGCGTGACCTTATATTTATATAATATAATTTATAATTAATATAACCGTAATATAATGTCTGTTTTTTTTATTATCTTTTGGACTTTCAATTTATATTTTTTAAATATAATAGCTTTTTCAGGAAAGTTGGCGTGCTTCTTTCCAATGAGCGTCAGAAGTTCCATAAGCCGAGAGATATAGATTTCAGTTCCATGCTTAATTTTATTTTATTTTTTAAAAATTTATTTATTGATATTTACAACTGTACATAAATACATCAAGTAAATTCATGCTTAATTTAAATTTTATTTCAAATAAATCTACAGTTGTTGTTTTTTATATATTGCTCTTGTAAATACTTTTATTCCAAGGATTCCTCAAACCAAATCAATGGCCAATAAGATATTTATAGACCCCAGGTTTTATTGTGAACAAGTGCACTTGCGTAACATCAATTCCGAAAACTGGATGAGGAAACTGCTCCCATAATAAGTCCTATGAATAGGTATCGTCTTAGGTAACTTCCAAAAGTAAACTCAAGTCTCTTTTCGGATTTATTCCGTCATATACTATTAATAAGTGTACATAATAACCTTTGTTTATTTTTGCCTACGAGTTGAATATATTGTTTAGGAGTTCAGCCAGACTGAAGCCCTACTTCATCATCTCGTCTAAACCTGACGTGATACAACCGTGTTAGGCGTTCAATTGTAAGCAGAGCTGGGTGGAGTACCATTAGGCATTCAAGATTAATATCATGATTGTTAGAATGATGTTGAGTTCATGACCTAAGACCCTAGATCGATATCAGATTACCAATATCATGTGTGTGTAGCTTGCTAAGTTACTGGCGTTGAAGGAGAAGTGGAATTTAGAGACGCATGTGGACATAGCGGGACGGCAAGGCTCTAGTAGTTTTTTGTTTTTCCAATATCTAACAGCTTGATCAAATATTTGGACAGGGTGTCTACAAATGTAAATTCACAGCATATACACCTTTAGTTATAATTAATGGATTCAACTCGTGGTGAAAAATAAAAAAAAATAAATAGGATTTGATAATATATACTAACTCGTTTTAAAGTATGCCTGTGGCTAGAATCAAAACACATAGTGAAAAATATATTCTTATATTTACGTTATACTATGTTGTGTTTATATGTATACTAAAAAAAAAAATCTTTACAGTTACAACCCTTGGAAAGTCAGGGGTTCAGTACTTAGTAAGGAAGCACTGTTATTAGACCAATGGTTGTGCTAGGAGGTAGCGCTCGAACGCCAGATTTTTCCCCAATTTATATAGGGAATATTTATATATATTATATTTATGTATTTTATTTCTTCCTAAGCCCCCTCCATCAATTGCAAGATTTT
The DNA here is from genome assembly GCF_000696795.3 of Halyomorpha halys. Classification (NCBI taxonomy): domain Eukaryota; kingdom Metazoa; phylum Arthropoda; class Insecta; order Hemiptera; family Pentatomidae; genus Halyomorpha; species Halyomorpha halys. The sequence goes on along the minus strand of NW_027113702.1, from coordinate 729,267 downwards.
ATTGAATCAAAATAAAAACTAGGATTACAACCAACCGACATCACAAGATATTTATCCAGTAATTTACGAATTAACTAAGACGGCATATATTCATTAAAATAAAAAATATACATATATTAGTATATAGATATTACATATTTTATATTGTTTTAGCTTACTGAAAAATTTATAAACATTAAACTTTTCTTCCAGGAAAAAAAATTTAAAAATAGTTAATATAAAGAATAATAACATTTTATTTAAGAATTGCTGACACAGTTTAATCAGTAAAGAAATTATTTTGCAAGTTGTTACGGTAAATAGAGAGACCATAAAAACCACGAAAACATAAAAGTGACAAGAATGAATATAATATTATAAAATAAGTTTAATCATACAACCTACTAAAAGAAGTGACAACGAAATTATTAATATTTGTTTTTCAACTCATAGTTAATCATTTATTTTATTTGCTTTTTAATTTCAGGCTATCTCAAGTTATTTACATATTAAGATAATAATCTTTAAACAAATCAAATGTCAAAGAATGCTTGATAGTTTGACGTCATAAAAATCCTTATTATTGCTATTGATCACAATAGTAAATTAATGTTTTATGAATTTTATTATATATAATTAATAAGTGTTAAAATTTCATACTGTAAATTATGAAAAATATACAAAAATTAACACTTTTTTTCTTGTAATTTTTTTTCTTGTTTATATTTTTTTCTGTAAGATTTTTTTTCTGTAATACATTTAATTTAATAAAGTTATTACTATTTTTTTATTTTTTGTGTATTTAATAATTTTATTTTCCTAAATTTCATCATAATATTGTCTTTATTTATATATATTTTTCAATGTATACTCAATACTTGGATTTATTTTTTTTTTAATAATAAGAGCCTTATTTCTTCTTATTCGAAAATTCAATTTTCGGATGAAAAAACCATCTGATTTTTTTTTTGTTCGATAGATATTTAATTTTAGTTAAAGTAATGACCAACACATCAAATTCCAAAGAATGTACTTGGATGTTTTAAAAATGGTTAATATTGGTATGAATCACAATTAATTACAATTTAACTTATTTTGGATTTATTTTTGCATCACTGCTTATAATTAATAATAATTAAAATAAGTTTATAAAATAATAAAAATATTCTGCTCATAAAAAGTATTATTACGTTGTTTTTTTTTTTATTAGTAGAATTTTTTAAAACTTGTTATTGATTATAGATAACGATGATAATTTAAATAAAAGTAAAAATCTTTACTTATTTTATATTTTTTTCTTAGTTATTTGTTTTTTTTTCTCCATTAATTAATTAATTATCAACTTAACATTCAATCATGCATAGATGGATTTTTAAATTATTTTTAAAAAGTAATTGTTCAGGAAAAAATTTACAAAAAGTTTTGTTGCAATGACTTAGTAAATCAAATATCAACTAATATTTATCTGTTCAGACATAGAAAAGATAGTTAACATTTAACTTATCGTCGTTACTTATAATTAATTATTAAAAAACAATTTATGAAATAACACTGTCTACTCATAAAAATTGATATTATTACTTTATTATTTTTTAACATTAGAAAATTTTTCCTATTTTATAAAATTATTTTTTAATTATTATTATTATAAGAAATGATGTTAAATTAAATCAAAACCTAATTTTGGCCTTGATTTTATATATTTTTTCTTGGGAAATTTTTATTTTGCTACCAGATTAATTCATAAATTCAATGAAGTCATTTCTGAAGTCACTGTTCTTTTTCCTAAATTTCTTCATGTCATTAAATTTATTTATTTGTTAATTATTGTAATTTCATTACTTTTTTGATATTATTCAATGAATAAATTAAAATTATAATAATTAATTAATTATTCATGAGAAAATTAATTTTTATTTTCTTCATTTGATATAACTTATAATATAAGTATAACTTTGTAGGTTTCTTTTTGCCATGTATTTGAGTGAGGTATTAAAAAAATTGATGCGCGTGTTTGTGTAACCATGAAAAGACGCCTGTTTCATCAACTTCATTTAATGAAGGTTTTAGTCTGATTCAGTTTAAAAATATAACTAAATTATTAGTAACGTTCAGCTGTTTTAGTACGGTTGAACTTGTGTGTTACACCACAAGCCGATAAAACTAAAAATACACCTATTATAAGATCAACAAGGATAACAATTTCACGGATGAAACACGTGAAGGGAGAGTGAGAAGGAATGCACTATATCTCTCTATGAAGTACCAGGCAGCGGGGATAGTTTCAGCATTGGCAAACTCCTTATGTAACTATCTGCGAAATCGTCATCTCAAGAGGTTTGCCGTATCAAGGGCCACTCTCAAGATAAGGATTCTATTCTACAGCATCTGTCACACAGCAGGAAATAACCTTGTCGATAGATAATACTGAGAATATTGAACTTTGAAGCAGGTGTAGGATTTACTCAAATACTCAAAACTTGTCTGACGACCCCATCACTTTTGTAAGCATCAAAGCATTTTGTTTCCCATCACGAAATTAGGAATCTGAATAAACACACAATTTATGTGTAGTCTGGATGAATGAATCATCTGTATCTAATAAAATAATTTTATTTATTTAATCACTTAAGTTAAAAGAATTATGATAATCGGCTAATGTTGACGAGCGAAGTAACCTTTATGGGTTAGTACCGCTCCCCTTAAAAACAAAAGTGAAGCCAAAAAAAGAAAGGAGGCCCCGCCATTGTGGCTTAGGTTTGTATTTAGGTTGATATGAATGTCCACCATTGTAATCCAAAATGAAATAGAAGACAGCCAACGATTGGCTCATACTTCTCTGCCACGCCCCATGTCACATCTTTTTGGTTTCACTTTACCCACCAGTTTACTCTCTCTATTATACTCCTTCCTCGTACCTTAGTGATGCTGCGATTGTCAAAACATTATTCATCAAAATCAGAGGGAGGCCAAATCAACTAAGGAATTTTAGGAGATAAATTTTTGAATAATTGAATTCACTGAAAATCAATTCCGAGCTATCGATTTATGAGGTAAGTATACCAGTTTAGTACTGGTATACACTCTCTTTTAAAGCAAAAACACTTCAAAATGGGGGATCGGCCACGCCTTCGGAGCTCAGATTAATGTTATGGTTAATAAGAATATTCCCTTCTGCAATCTAAACGGAAAAAAAGGCAGCCGGTGATTAGCTCCTAATCCTCGGCAACGCCCCAGGAGTTCACGAGGCTCACATTTTTTGGTTCACTATTGCTTACCTATGTAAAATACTAAATTTATTTCAGGTTTTTTTTAACTTATACTACTTTCACCGTCCTTACAAGGCATATAGATATATGAGACGCTTAGAGGTGAAACACGGTAATTGAAAAATTTCAGTATTAAAATGTTTATTAATTATAATGTTTTATCTTAAACTATTATAGTAAAATATAATATATAAGAGTCACTTATCATAATTGAATAATGGCATTATTTCTCTAAAAATACAAATTTCTAATAAATTCTATTAAAAACCTATACAATCGGCCTTAAAGAGATCAGTGAAAATAGAATCTTTAACTCATAATAAATGTTAGATCCCACGTTTTATACACGAGTTCTTCATATGTAATTAAAACCATCATAATTGCACAAATTATTTTTAGAAAGTAGCCCATCTTTAGTAAGTTTAGTTGGTTTATAACTGTTGGTGATTAACAGATTTACATTGTTGAATATTAATTTGAGGTTTGTCTGTTGAATATCTAGTTGGTATCCTTCGCTAAATGTCTTTGTAAAAACTTTAGAAAATAAATTACTACTAAGCAATTAAAAAATAAAATTGAAAATAGTGAAAAAAAATTCAAAATAATTGAGCTTTGATAAGGCTTGGAGTCTGTGCCGATCCCTTTGTGCTGTTTCGTGTCAGAAGCGGATTTTCGATTCCGGCATATGGGAGTTAACTTTTGCTTCGTTGCACTCATTCTGGCCCAGTTAGATTACTTACTCAAATAGAGAACAACTAGCATTCCGAGATGATTTAGTAAGAAAAACATTTCTTCAATGGTAGCTCGATTTAAAATTAACTCTCAAAGATCTATTAATGATATAGTACCATATTCTGGGCTGTTGATATTATTAAAATGAATTCTCTCATTCAGTTAAACGCTTCCTACCGCCTTACACACCGGAGCCAATTTACACTCAAACAGGCCAGGCATTAGGGTTGGTCCCTCAGGAATCAGCATAATTAAAACATTAACAGCACTTAAGAGCGCTGAGGAGCAGCACGGCGGGCTCTTTAAGCGCTCTAATTACTTCATAGGCCAGCGCTTGAAAAATTACAGTCTAAATTGCCGAAATGGAGAAGTCTGGCGTTAAAGACCTTACCTGGGAAGCCAAACACGGGTTGGATAGGGACCGGCATGTATTTTAGCCTGTGTTGATATCTATCCATTTTGTATTGTCAATTTTTTTCCTTTTAACAAAAATTAACAACTTTATTTTTACTTTCACTTATCAATATATAGAATATATTGTAAGTGTAAATTACATATTTAGGTCATGTGTATGCCAAGGATGTTTCAGCAACTTTTTCGTTAAAATCGACCAACGGGAAATACTATTTTAGAGAATTGATTTTAAATTATGATTTACTTATAAAAAAAGTTTAACTAAACTCGGTAAATCAATGTACAATTAAGTTACCATTAATGTCAGATAGGTGTTATCTTTATTGAAATAGTCTAAACAGGGCTTAAATGACAATTTCTTTTTTAAATGTTCTTCTGTGTTACCTATAATTTTGTTTATATGGAATAAATAACCAGTTCCCATTGTTAGCAATAATAAACAATAGATAAATACAAAATATATATTAATTTGATAAGTAATTAAAGGAGAAAAAATACGAATTTTTGTAGTAAAAAAAATAATTTGATGCGCACAAAACACCAGATTTTCATAAAACAACTAATAATGGTTACACAAATGGCTGAGATATGGCAATTGCTTGAACAGAAACTTGGTAGCACTTCAAAGACTATTCCTTATTAGGTAAAAGTGGGTACCTCATTGGTAACATACTGTGCTACAATATCCAAGGATATAATAGCCGAGGGTCAGCCCTGTTCAGGGAGCCCTCCGAAGTCCACCCAACCTCATAAAGTGGGCACCCTTAATTGGGTACAAATCTAGCGGTCGAGCGTTATTCTGACAAAATCACCTCCTTGCACTACCGTTGGGTTTGTAACAATACTTCCTTACAAAGTACTGCACCCATAACCCTTCATGGGTTATAGCGGTACAGATTTAATTGTAATCCTTTATTAGATCCTGGGAGCTATTTTAATATTTATTCATAATAAATATCTTCTATTCGTATCGATTTTTATTATGAATTTAGAATAATTGATCGGTTTAATTTAAAGTTAGTTTAAAATTTTTATTTAGTTTAATTGATAAATAACAATGCCTAAAATGTATAGTCAAAATCAATTCAGCCGTTTTTAGAAATGAGGAAAAAAAAATCTAACACAAAGATAAGAACTTATATGTGTTATTTTATTTATAAGATTAAAATAAATAATATTTGTTTTTACGTATCAGGGCTAATTAATCAAAATATTGACGGTTGTCTTATGCAGTTATTTTCGCTTTTCCCAGAAATTCCCACCATAAAAAAGACGAAGTAAAATTTATTAGATCAATTAAGTGTAATTTAAAATAAGTAAGTTTTTAGACACACAATTTAACTTAAATATATAAGTTGTTAATAATGCGAATTGTCACAAACCCAGTTATTTTGTTTTGTTAACCGAATTAATGCTTTCTCAAGACTTCATTTATTTATTTTATTTTTATTACTGGTTAATCTGATTACCGTATTAGGTGAGGTTAAATCAAATCCAGAATCATGTAGTGTTATTTATTGATTTATTTTTCGCATGAAAAAAAAAAGAAAAGTTGCGAGTGGTAGGAAATTAGAATCAGAAGAGAAACAATTATTAAAACATAAAAAAAAAAAAAGAAGTTAAATTATATACTCTAATTACTTTATTTTCAATTTTTATTGGCGAAAGACATTCTTTTAGCTAATATAGAAAAACGTGATAAATGCCTTTAAGAAAATTTAAAGCATTCATTTGCATCAGCAAGAGACGTACAGAATCCGCTAAAACATTCAATTGAGTATACCAAATGAAACAACGGTTAGATAATGTAACTTCCCTTTCTTCTAACAATATAACGATTCCTCAAACACTTAAAAAGCAAACTCACAAGGCAACTTTGGAATTAATGAGTGCACATAGGAATTTAAATTGCACTCTGTTTTGAATAATTCAAGAGCCATGCACGGTGAGTTCAAAGCAGCGCCATCAAGATTGCCAAATATCGAATAAGTGGGACTAGGAGCTCGCCTTGTGGGACCCCTGTTATTGGCGGTGAGTGCAGTTTGTCTGTTGTGTAATCTGTCATCCACAAACAGCTCTGTGTCATTATCAGCTATTGTCAAATAGGGTTACGGATAATCGCTTTGTTGTGTAATTAGTGTATTTAAAAAAATTGATGTGCATTAAGTAAACAATTTTTATTAATCTCAATAATTAATACACTGCAATCTCGGTACTCCGAACAATCCACTAATCCAATTTAATAAATAGTAGAAATATGCATAATACATTTTTTGTTGATAAACTCATTTTTTTTCACGTTTTAAATAAATCCATACAAAGAGTATTTTTTTATTTATACTTTTTAACTAATATATGAAAAAACTTATAATTAATTATAACTTTTTCTAAATTTTAATTTTATAAGTTTAACAAATCTAATCATCATTTAGCTTGCGATTGGAAAATAAAAAAAGCATCGCGCTTTCAAAAATTATAAACTACCTGTTCTTTATGATTAATTTCCAATAAAAAATTAAATAAATAATAGTTATGTAAATTCATCTTGTTGATTTTTTTTACACCATTTTTCATAATATTTTCTGTAATCCGAAATTCTCAGTAATCCGAAGACCCCCTGCAGCCGAAATTACTCAGTTACAAATAAATTTCATTTGCGGTGCTCAAGCATTTCATATGCGTTTCCTAATCTCATTGATCGCTTTAAAGCTTGTTGTTACTATAGAAATGCTGTTATAGCCAGTGATGAGTACCTATGTTTCTGTATCATGTATTAGCGTATATTTTCCGTCTTCCAAAATCTAGATGGATACATAGAATCAACTAAGATGCGAACTATGCATGCAGCAAAGAGGACAGCAGTAGCCCAAGAAAGGCATGCGTTGAGAAGGCTGGTTCGGGCTGGGGGTTGAATATAATATTTAACGGTTTATATTATATATTTACTATGAAAAATCTAGTATCAGTTAAAATATATAGGTAGGTATTTAGATTAGAATGTAGCGACCTATATATAAAATGATGATAGTGAAAAAAAGTAAGAAATTTTTATACTACTTATCAACTTAACTCAATATTCATTCCTTGTAATATCCAGAATGCTACGTTGGTATAGCAAAATCCGTTTATGACGTTGAAAGACTCATGTTTTTTTTAGACTTGGTTTGGGAATAAAAGTTTCTTCGCTATTCATTATCTTATCTACTTCGTTATATGCGAACTAATGTTTTCATCCAATGATGAAATGATCAAAGTGCTAGTCGTTTTCAGTTCCTACCATAATAACATACTATGCACAAGGTACTAAGCGAACTAGCCGGTTACTTCTCTCTGAATGATAACACGGTTCTGAGTATTATCTGAGAAACATCAGGGAAAAATACTTTTATAATTTATTATTGATATAAATGATGAGATTAAAATATTAATATTTTTATTTGGTATTATTAACAACTTATATTTATTTATTATAGATTTTTTTCTGTATAGACTAGTAAATAATCTATCATCTACGCTATAACTATCTGTTTTAAAAAGGAAAGTTTTTAAGTGTGGTTTCTCGGGAGAGCTTTCTGATAACTAAGTTGGATTTCCTTGGTTCATTCGCAAACAAATGTAAGGATCTCTGACCTTGAAACATACCACGTAAAGCATACGTTATAATGTTTCGTGATTCATTGAGTTCCCGAAGTAAAAATACTGGAAAATAAGCTTTGTAAATTATAGCTTATACAGCTTTGTTTGTAATAGCTAGTCTCTTTCACGTACTTCATATTCATCAGATGGCCGGCTGTGAAGAAGTATAGTAACTATTAAATAACTCATTTTTTTTTATAAATAAAATATGTGAAGATACATCATTTAAAAAAAATGCAATTACACCATTAATCATTGTTTTTCATCATCAAGAAGAACCTCTATTTCTATAAAAAAAAAAAAAGACTTGTTTTTTAATGCAATGTAAGTGCAAAAATTGTTTAATGCATTAGTGTTGGGCGAAAATTAATTATAGACGAAATTAATAGCTAAAATTTTAATGGATACGATGCTTATATATTAATGGTTCATTCATAATTATGGGTTGTATCCATGACAATTTTAGCTATTAGTTTAAACCTTAGTTAATTATTGCTCATGCTGAACATCATTACATTTTTAAAATAAATATTCAAGTTTAAAAAACAAAGTTGATTGAAATTAAAAGTTTTTAATGATTACAACAACATTTGCTGAAATATGGAAAGTGGGTTCTGCAAATTAGACTCTTCATTTGGTCCCATTCCCTTAATGCTGTTAACAATTTTTTTTTAAGTTTTAATAAATATGATTTAATAAATAAAAATATGAGTATTGTTTTAAATTTTTTTAAACGCTATTCTATGAAAAGCGGATAAAACTCTTAGGTTTTTGATTTTCTCCTTTTGATATTGTTTAATTACTTTAACACTGCTTGATATGACTACAAAATTTTTTTTCGACATAATCAGTTCAACCATTTGCTCATAAAAGATTTATATCATTATATAAATTTTAGCCACTGATAACGATTTACATCTGTAATTTCATTTATATTGGGCTGTAAGTAAAAAAAAAAAAATCAATAAAAAAAAACAGCTGCATTGATATAATCGCAAATTATAGTGGTCCTGAATTGGGTGTGATGTGACCCATTTACTGAAAGCAGACGATGAGGAAGCCCCGTCAGTGAGACTGCCTTGAGGCTGCCGAGAAGCAGCTGGCCAATGGAAACCTATGATACATAATTCATAAGCGGATAATGCAGTCCACTGCACCTGCAACCGATTGCATTTCAGATCTATATTTACATGAGAGGACCCTGGAACCTAACATTTTATCTTTCTTATTTATAGCTTTCCTGCCGATTCATAGCCTTGTCCACCGCATAAAAGGCAATTTATGAACTCCAGGATTCGGCAGCTGCCTTTTCAGGAAATCTAGTCTCAAGTATTTATTGTTATACATATAAGGACCTACCTGAGATTGCATATGTTAACAAAGGCTAAATTTAAGAATAAATTATTCATAAAACGACTTCACCATTTTGAAAACATATTACTTAATATGCATTGATAAAACCAATTACGCTATAAAAATGTTTGAATAAGTGTAATCGAATTTATTTGTAATGGCATAGTAAGATGATAAAGAAGTCTGTAATTAAGTAAAAATTAATTAATAAAGCCCTCATATAACGAGTTTTAGCATAACATAGACTATACCATTTCCAAATTGAATAAACTGGCAATACTAATTCATGAAATAAACTACAATTTATATTTAGAGACGAAAAACTAGCCTGGAGTTGTATGATGTGTAACAGGACAAAAATGTTTATTTTCATTATTGGTAGACTGAGATGGGCGTGTTTTAGAGCTCTCATAAGTCGTATGAACCAATGAATCACATGGAAGAGGTTCTGGACGGTCCCGGAAGATCTAACATGCCAAGACACTGGACTCCATCCTTCCTGCTGCTAATAGTACAAGAGCCCAAGAGGAGAAAAAAGGCATTTATCTCACGCCAATTTTTGATTACTTTAATGAAAAATATGTATAATTAATAGTAAAAATCGATGAGTCTGCCAAGTATAGGCAGGGGGAATAAAATATGGCAGCTGTTTCAAAGCGATAAAAAAAACTAATTTTTATTAGAAGCCCTATATTTTAAAAATTAGGAAAAACACAAGAAAACCTATGAGAACGTCAATTAACGAAGAGTAAATTTGCTAAAATATGAGCCCTAATAGAGTTGTTTAGGTTAAATAGTTTTTCAGATATAGCTTTTTAAAAAGTAACATTTCATAAAAATGTTGTATGGGACGTACTAAATCAGTAGTTCAGCAGATCAGTAGTTAGTGAACTTATTTTGAAAAATTTATATCTCAAAAACCATTTGACGTACTGTCTACAGATGTCTATTAGCACTCAAATTAAAGCTAGTTTAATCAGCTATATAGTAGTTTATGATGTTTATCTTCTTAGGAGTAATAGTTTACATGAAATTTGCTAAAATAAATTGATTTATAGTTGTTCCGACAAATTTTAAAACTACTACTCCTACAAAGATAAACATAATTAACTATTTTGTAATAAATTTAATTAGCTTTAATTTGAGCGCTGGCAGACATCTGTACGTCCAATGGTTTCTAAAATAAAGTTTTTCATAAATCAAGCTTATATACATTTTTTTATTATTTAATAACTAGAACTATGTATATAGTTGGTATTTGTCTAAAAACCAGACTGAACCCCATATTATCAATTTTAAAAAGAAAATCATACAAGATTATTTTTCCAATAGAAGAAAAATTATAAACATATAATGTATCCTACAACTAACCATGAATACAATGTCTACAGTTCTGGTACAAAACATTATTACCCTTAAATTTAAATGTTTCTTGCCACGGAAACACTTTTAAAACGGACGGCTTCTTATCTATTGGTATAATTAAATATTAATTTGTGATTTTATTTTAAAAATGCTTTATTTTTTTATACTAACTACAAGACTCCGAAATATTAAAAAAATTCGAATCATTCTGATGTAACAATTTCGTATGAAGGGAACTGCGTTTTGATTGCAAGATGCCATAGATAGTATGTTTCATCGATTAAAATAATAAAAAGGTGATTAATAATTAATCGATAAAACATAATATTTTACCGATGATCGTAATTTTTCACCTTTCTCTTTCTGTCCTCATACCTCACCAGTCACTAGAACATTATAAATCTGCTCATCGATTGCCTGTTTTCACGTCGTCGTAAGTAACTCAGGATCTTCTCACGAGTATAATCAGGATGGGATTATTGAAGACCACTCGTGAGATTTGGAAATTTCGGCTCTTTAGTATCTGTTCGTATATAAGCTCTCGTCTTGGAGGTCTCGAAGCCATAACTACCCCGAGAGGGCTTTTAAAAATCTAACGGTCCTACTGGAAATAACACCGCAGAAATGAAAGAAAGGGTCATTATTTGAAAATAAACGACTTCCAAGAAGATCCTGCTTTCTCTTTTGTTATGGAAAAAAAAATAATATGTACAAAGCATACTAACTGGTTACCTGTCCGTACAATACTCGTAACAGAAAACAGAAGTGTGAAACACAAAACAAGTGTAGAAACATAGAATATCATATACTTTTATTTAGATAGCTTCCGCTAATGCAAATGTGCAAAATGAGTTCATGTAATCTATATGGTAAAATATATGAAGCAGTTTTGAATTAAAGGTGTATTATGTAAAGGTGATTTACTGATTCATCAATAACAATTTTTTTTTTGTTTACCTCCTACATGGCCTATTCTAACCACAGTGTGGAGGGGTAAAGTTTTCATTCCATGGGGCTGCCACTAAATAAATGTCAATCACTAAGTTGGATTCGAACCAGCGCCTGTGCTGTTGCGAGGAGCCTTAACTCCTTCGGTTACAATCAGCCTCTATCCCTAACCATCTAAAACTATGCATAATAAACTTTATAAGGTGATGAAAATAATGCGGGTGGAGGAAAAATGGTCGGCGGACCTTCGTTTGACCGAACCCTGCGGTAGGGTCTTAAGATATTTAAACTGTTGGATTTTTTAGAGCAAGGCTAAAGCATCCCTAACATGTAAGGAAACTAAAAAATCAAAAAAAAATCTGGATTCTAAGCTTAAAAAGTATAGATGAACCTTCGGTGGCAGCATAAGAAGGTAGTAACTATTTAATGGCAAATTCTATTACAAATAATATGATTTTTTATAAATATAATACAGTTTTATTTAGCCTGTCATTTTGTTTCTCGACTTCAGATATTAGTTAAATTTTTCTTTAAATATTTATACTGTTTCTAATAACAATACATAGTTGGACAAAACATGGATAACATAATTACACCAAAAAATTGTATGAGCAAGATACAAATTAGTATTTAATGTGTTATTTATTTTTTTAATTATAACTTATTTTTGCAATGGTTTCTCTTTGCGTTATGATTTCCTTTCAAAATATTGGAAGCTGGAATGGACAGGTTATGTTATGAAGATTATTGTATACATCGGCCATTCAGTTATTACAATGTTGCCGGCAGATGGCAGTAAATACCCGGAACGGAAGTATCCACCGGAAAATATAAGCAACCTATACCTGCCTAATAACTGAGAGCGATGATTAGGCTAAAATCAAAACCCATCCAGAATTATCATTTATATTTGTGTAACGGATTCAGGTTTATACTAATGGCAGAGGCCTTACCTTCCAGTAACTGCCAACGTATAAATCCTGAATTTACTCCCATCACGGTCCATTTCCCCCTCCCCCCCCCCCTCGTACGGAATTAAAACCTTTTCGGTAATAAAATACAAAAAGGACGAAAAAAAAAAATAAATAAAAGATACAAAATGCTTTTCACTTTTCAAACGGTATTTAAACTTTATTAATGGCGGATTAAACACAATATTCGGCGTACTCTTTAATGAATCAAGAGAGTAGGAAGTATTACTGGAAAGAGCTGAATTAACATTTTAAAACAGAGTAAATCCCGTAAAACCCAAACAAGGCGTAAAAAATGGCGAATTTAATCTATATTACATACTTAAGCGTTCTTTATTTTTAATTCGAATCTGTGTTATTCTTGTTAATTTGATTAAATACGCCAGAAAAAGTAAACTTTTTATTTTTTGTTCCGGTTTGGCCGAGGTAATTGTTGGAAGAGAGATTATCGTTTAAGCTTAGTGAAAAACAAAACATTTAATTAGAAATGCTTATAATCATGCATATAAAATATGTTCATAAATGCATATTAAACCATTTTTGTAGCTAAGCCCTGATTAGATTAACGCCTAGTGAAGAACATGAAAGCGACTAGAGTTCAACCTACACTCAAGCTCCATTCTAAAATAAAGCCTAATAAATGAATATTATAATTAATTGTTAAAAGTCTTTAAGCAAATAAAGAAAATGGAAAACAGAAATTGAGGGATGGTAATCCTATAAGGTGACTAGAAGACTGACTTTTTAATATGGTTCAAATATTGGTATTCTAAATTTGTACTTCACGAGTCTTTTTTTTTCTAACCTAGAGGAAATAAAACAAACAATTAAATATATACAAATGAGAAATGAATGTATATATGTGGCTACACGAGTCAAACAACAACATTATATGTATAGTAAATCCTTAGACTGTTTATAGTGGGTAGGTAATTAGCTCTGATGATTAATTTCAGTTAGAAGTGTGATAATTTAAATAATATATTTGAATGACCGCGTTAATTGAAATTAAATAAGTTAGCATTTAATTAGTAGGAATTTAGGCTTAAACTACATTTGTGGGTCCGATTTATTTTTTTTTTTGCTTATTCTCTTTATTCATTTAAACACACAATACATATACATATATCCTGGGAATATACATTTTTATCCTTGTATTGCCTGAAGGCATTTCAAGGAGTTAAGAATGGCCCGCTGTGGGCCGTTTTGTTTATTACGGAGTAGGGAGGGACCGCTCTGCTAGCTATTCATTTTTAATTCAGTTGAATTCAATTTATTTATTCACCAAGTGTAAGTCCAAGACTTTTTTTTTTCGTACCCTTCATTCAAGAGTAATAACAATAAACTTCATACATACATAATACAAGAAATTCTGTATACTGCTTCTTTTACAAAGACTCCACTAAGACCCTCTCAGGAGCAAAAATCCTATATCACTTTAAAAAGATAGTTTAATCAAGAAATATTCAAAAAGCCTTATTTTACTTTATTTAC
>NW_027113702.1:710363-714281 GCF_000696795.3 Halyomorpha halys | reverse complement strand
AAAAAAAAAAAAAAGACCGAGAAAAATGTGGGAGAGTTTGATGAGTCCACTGCGATGATGATGTTTGCCTATACACACTGACTAAGCTTCAATCTTGAAAACATTCCTAGTATCATTACATCTGTACTAGAATATATTAGAAATAGTTAATATTTAAGAAAATACATGTATAAATAAAACAAAATTAAATAGAAATTACTCGATTACAGTACTTATGTAGTAAATATGTAAATAAATAAAAAAATTATATATATTCGTAGATATTTGTTTTCTCAAGGTAATAAAATATTTTCGAAATGTGAGGGCTATTATCGTTTAGTAAAGTTACAAAATGATACGTTAATACGGTATCTAACAAATTTCTGCAGTCTGTTAGTATTTTTGTATGCGAAAATAGTAGAAACCCAAAATTTATACAAGATCTATTATTGCCTAATCTTGAGCTTTCCTATAAATTCTGAGGAAATGGGAAGAACCGTTTTCGAAATATAGGTGTGATCAGGAAAATACATGAGTTAAAGCCTAGGAAAGTAAGGGATGGGATCTCCTAAAATCGATACGGGACCAACTAGGTACCAATCAGCACATTTCCTTAAAATTGCATCGATATTAGATCAACGGTTCGATCATTTAAACCCGATCACAAATGTGACTACAGTTGGACAGAAACGGAACAAAATGGTTCCATGATTTCATACATTTTTAAAAAGGAAAGTAAATATAAGTTAGAAGTATAATAAATATTGTTTAAAAAAATCGGAGTTAGCAATAAGTCGAGAAAGATTGGAATTCTTGATGACCCAGGGAGCTATGACGTCACCTTAGCAACATCAATTCAAAATCGGTGTAGGTTAGAACCCGGTCTGGGCGTGCTCAAATTTATTTTTTTGGGACTTAATCAACCTTTCTGGCTTGAATGGATAGGCAACCTTATGAATAAACACCGTACATGCCAGAAAAAAAAATCTTGGAATATCATTATCTGATGTTAAATGTATGACTCTTAATGGAGTCACTTCCTATTTGATTAGCTTCGATAAGTACACCAGAGGTGTGGCCTCTGCTAAAAATAATGTTCTAATCTCACCTAGAGATCTAGTCAAATATTGAAACATGGCCCCATCCGTCAAACTACTCGTTGAAACTGATGATATCTGCAAAGATGATACTTCATTTAAATGATTGCCGGACTGGAAAATGCATTATAATTTAGTATAAGGTACTGGACACCTGTATTCCCGAGTAATAAGTGGCAGAACACCCTTCTTCAACTTATTAGCCATACCAGATGCAGGTATTGGAGAAGGCGAAGACTGTATTTACGAGAATAGGGCAGGTGCACTCAAGAGTGCAAGATACTGCAAAGATAACTCGTGCCCGGTGCAAGTGCCGGAAGTTATTGTGGAACCAGTTCCAGTTTCTTGTGAATCAAAGAGAAAAAAATAATCCATTATCGTTTCTTGGACTGAAACGTAAGATGTTTCAAGACGTTTACATTTTCGAAGGGTGGAAATCACACGGTCGTTAAGCATTCAGGGAATTCTAGATCACCTAAAAAAACCAATAGAACTTCACTAGAAAAGATTATATATATATATATATATATAATTTTACACTTTTCACAGAATTTGCTGATGTTAAGTCCGTTCAGCAAAAAATATATGTTTAAAATGTTCATTTATTTTGTAACATGTTTTCATTGTTTAACCATCATCTCGTTTAAATATGTAATCTCATATGCATTTACTATTATTATATAATTTTCCCTAATTTAATTAATTTTTTATTTCTAACTATTGCAACCGGTCTCAATAAATTAGATTACTACCCATAACAACCAACATATATTAAAGTAATTTATATTATCAATTATAGGGACATATAAAACGCATATACAATTAATAAATTATCTTAAATATAAATGGATTCTCGAGTTGTAGAAAACGAGAAATTATCTTAATTATACAGAGAATGCTAAAAGTGACTTGAGACTACTTTTTGATTGAACATGAAATTCAAAAACCAAAATTTAATTTATGTATAAATTCAGAGGAATTGAAAATCTAAATATATATTAATAAGTCACTTTAATTTTTAATAAAAATTCCATTTTGTAGCGAATTTTTAAGCAAACAAAATTTATCAACATTTTAGTTAGAGGCCAAACAATTATAATTGTATTCAATGATAATAAGTCAAAACCATAGGATGCAGCTTTATCGATTATCGAGTTATTAATTTAAGTACTCACTATATTGTTGTAAAACTGTTGATCTCATGGATACTTACCTAAAAAATAAAAATAATTTTATTATTACATGTTGATTAGATAATTTTAATTTAGAATAAAATAGGAAAAAAAAAAGAAATATTAACAAATCAGAGTGGAATTGTAAAAATATACATCTATTTATATCAACAAAGACAAAAATGTTTATATAATTGAATAACGATAAATAATTTTTTCTTTGCATCCCTCGCGGTTAGTCAAAGAAGAAATAAAACCGACTTATTCATCGATGGTTGTAGTTTACAGATGTTATAAGAGCATTTTTTATAGTTTCGGATATAAAATGATTGACCGTGTCCTCTGAGAATTATTTAATAATTTTTTTATGGAATTTCTTTGTTTTCATTTTTATAATAATATACATTGTCGGCATCACTTTCAAACCAATGCAGTTCTTGATTAGACATTCTCCAACAGGTACCAACACTTAACGCTTTAATGGCCAAGTAGATATTTAAACATCAATGAAGTTAATAATCGATATATCAATAAGTCAGAAAATGACTGCAATAGGTCAAGTGTTATGCATTGTAGAAAATTTTGGAATAAACATGCTCGTTTCTCGAAAATATTTGTTTTTTTTAGAGTTAAATTACAAACAGTGATGTTATTCCTGAATTATATAAACTAGATGTTGTCCAATTTGTAGAGGCACCTTTCTTCGAGGTAAATAATTTTCAAAAAACCTCTTCATATAGTATAAAGTATACTTAATATACTTCTCTTTACGAAAGCATACTCGTAAATATCAGTTAGGAAATACATATAACAGTCATATAAATTATTAATTTCAGGACTGTAGAATTTTTTTCTTTGAATTCCGTTTCTGGGAGAAGTACTGGCCTAATTTCTCTTCTGAACATTTATCAATACTGACAAGACAAAGGGATTCCTGCGTTTTTTATTTTTTTAAACATCGATTCTTGAATACTTTTCATGTAAATAAATCATTTAGATAGCTCCTTAGAAGCAGAGAAATGATATTTGCAAGAATATTGTACAGCGGCACTGTTAAAATTCGTCTTTACCCCAATATGACGCAACAAAATCGTAAATTGACATAAATACCACCCCATAACAAGGGCGATTCGGTAACGGTAGATATCTTAGTCTTACATAACATCTCGGTTGCATAACTATGCATAGAAGAGGGTATATATACTATCCTATATTCTTGTAGGGAAATTCAATGGTGATAACATTTCTTGCATTCTAGCATATTTTCTATTTTCTGGCGTACATTTAAAAAATAAAACAAAAAACTAACACTGACATAGGTATGTATAAAAAACAACGTATTTTTTTACGTTTGGTCTATGCCAGTTTTTACAAAATCGGAAATTTCCATTGAAAAGAAAAGAGTAAAAATTATTTTTAAACTACAATAACTAATTATATTTGTTTATAAAGCTTTTTATTTTTAATTTTATTAGTTTTATTCTTAACTTTAACAAATAATTTAATACATTATTACAGGTTAGAAAATGCTTTTTTAATATTTAAAGATATTGACATTTTGATTATAAAGATCCATTAAATAAGTTTTCATGTTCAGTGCATGGCTTAAGCGAAGTATCCGGCATTTAACGACATAATTTATGTGGTTTTACTGCCTTAAAGTTATGTTT
>NW_027113702.1:703685-706083 GCF_000696795.3 Halyomorpha halys | reverse complement strand
ATTTGGCAACGGTCTTGTGTCCATTTTAAACCATTTATTTGAAACAGGAAAACGAGACTTAAATTAGTTAAATCGAGTAACATTGTCAAATTGACTGAAATTGAAAAACGGCGTGAACCCGCCACTCCTGCCCTTACAGACACTTATAGCGAACAGTATTGGTTGATGTACGATATGTCACAATCTCTCAAAAGGATGTCGTTACACCAAAAGTCGTAAAAGGCAAAATCATTCTTTAACACGCCCCGCCTTACACTGATTGGCGACGATCCTATATTACCTTTGAAACGGAAGAGGAAGACTTAATTTAGTTAAATCGAACAACATTGAAAGAATGCCGAAATTGGAAAAATACGTGACTGGGAAAAATAATTTTTTTTTATTTTTAAATATAATTATTATTATCTTTTAACAAATAGAATATGTTAAAAGATTCATTCATTAAACAACATGATTTTCAGTAATTAACAAATATTAAAAATCAATTTTTTTTATTTTTAAATTATTCTTTACTTATTGTATTTTTGTTGCTATAGAATAAATTACTTTTCAGGATCAGAGGGTTCCGCGAAACTAGAACATTTTAATTTTTTAATTCCTTATGAACAATTCACTTCTATTCTAGTAAGAAGTGAATTGTTAGATTTTCAAATCTATATCCAGAAATTTAGCTCTTAATCGAACTGATGAATGAATTCACAATGGAAAGTAATGGAATCAAGGATGGAGTGTTTCTAAGAAACTTGTTTGTACTCAAGTGTCCTTTTTCATTCTACAAATTAATAAAACAAATATATAATATTCATCGAAATTTGTCATGATTAGATAAATTATATTTATATTAAGTCACTAATGTATTACAAAGAATTCACTGAAAATAACTTGATTATTTTGTTCATTTTGATAGTTTTGGTTTGAACTTACAAGGTATACTTGATATGTTAAAGACAAAAATACAAATCAATCATCATAATCTTAATCTAGTGTTTGTTTTCAATTTAGACACGTGTCATGAATGAAATAGGATGAAAACGAGAAACTCATAATTAGATATAAAAATATATTATTTAACATAAGTATACTAGATTTTATGACATTAATTAGAACCCAATGTTTTATATTAAGCACTTATGACGATATTGGTAAGCAAATGATTCTATAATTGCCAACATACAATTAATATCCTTAATTTTTTTTATTGAATATAATTTTATAATGTAGCCTTCCAGTTGCAAAATAACAACTATCGGTAAAAATATCTTAGTTTATATATAAAAAAAGATTTAGATTGAAACAAATAAACACTCTGCCACAAAATAAGCCATGGAAACTATTACATTTTTTATTTTATTACCAAATATTGAGGATTACTTTAGGTCACACCTCAATAGTTTTCGATTAAACCCAGATATACCTACATTTAATTAATTATTATACCTACATTAAGAACCTATATTTAAATTTTTAAAGTCATCTGATCAATTAAAACCAATGTTCCAGTAAAAAAATAAATAAGATAATAAAAAAAGTGATAAATAAATAAACTTAAAAATGAAAGATGTCAATAACATAAATACAAACAAAAATAAATGGTGTTAATTATTCATGAAAAGTATTATAACATATTAATGAGGCGTTCAGTTTCAAAACCAGCCCCGTGCACCAAAAAGGGTCTGGTGCTAACTCACTTTAGTCTTTATTAAAATATTAAATAAATATGATTTTGTATAATTTATTAGTACCTATTCTCTATGTACTAATTTCATAGCCTCAATGAAGGATTAATCAAAATTAGGAACTTTAAAAAATAAAAAAATAAAAATTAAAGAATAAAAAAAAATCAACGAAGCATTAATTTTTTTTTCCCAGAAAACCCGTTAAAGAACCATAAAACAAATGTTAGAAGTTGAATAATCTCAGTCATCGGCGATAAAATAAAAAAATCGACTGTTTCTATGACATTTTTTCCTGAACAGAATCGTTCATTTTACATAAAATGAACCACGAGGAGATTCATGTAATGCAATTCTAAAAGATATCGTCGGTTTAATTATGGAAAAAAAGGAAGAATTTTATTCGAGGAAGAAATCGTATTTTTGGTAAGATTTTAGAATAGGGATTCTTTTGCATTTTATTGCTGTTAGTGCAGGCAGCGTAACCGGATCTCAGGTTCTTAGTTTCGGGCAAAGGTTAGCGACTGCATTTCTATTGATATCATCTCAACTTGAATTTAATGCACTTATAATTATAGAATAACATTTAATATTTACAATAAATATTTATGAATCATCTCTATTCATATAATGATAAAATAACTGAGAAATAACTAGGACTAGTAATGAGAAAGATAAAAAAAAAAAAAAAAAAATCGGAAATTTCCATTGAAAAGAAAAGAGTA
>NW_027113702.1:701051-703423 GCF_000696795.3 Halyomorpha halys | reverse complement strand
GAAATCGTCAATTTAACATATTGTTGTTTTGCTTGAATAGTTAGTTGTACATCTGAAAAAAAAAATATTATCGTGTTTGGGATATTCCATAGATTAGGCGTCTGAAAAGAAGATGGCCTCGAGATCTTCTCCTCGAGAAATGTTATTGGAGTTCTATCAGTGGGTAGATTCTCAAATTCATCCTCTTCTATTTTAATATTTAAGTTAATAATATCTTAATTCTGTTTTCGAAATTGATAATATCGATCATTAAAATACCAATTTAAAAATAAAAAATATATATATTTTAATTATTGTTTATATAATTGCATAACTAATGTATAAAATTGTTCCAAATTTATTTATAATGTATTAAATTTATTCGAAAGGGAAGAAATATTATATTATTAATTAATAAGTAGCAATAGAAGATCTAAAAGCAGCTGCTTCAACCTCTATTATCAATTCCCCTTATCAATAAATTAAAACAGGAGAAATGCAAATTTTCAGTTCTCGTTTGGGCCCTGATAAAGAGCCGGACCAGATGAAAAAGAAAAGAACAAAAGGCAATATACGATTGGTGTAGGCAGATGTGGAGGAGATTAGGGGTCGATGTACCGTGCCTGCATACACCGTGCATCTTCGATAGGCCACCTCTGTTTTATTATCTCATTAAATTTGAAAAAGGCTTCTCAGAAAAGAAAAAAAAAATTCCTTCCCTCCCATCTTACTTGAAGAGAAAGCACAAAATAATACTCTCTTGCGATTGCTATAATGCCTTCGATTCTCTTGCTTGTTAATTATCATCGCGGGGTCCGAAAAGGTTTTAATGAGGGATTGATAATTTAGTGCGTTTGCTTATTTCGGCCATTTTTTCCTCCTTGATTGTTCATTTTTATATTTTTATTCTCTTTTTTATTTACCGAAATTCTTCGTATTTCTTTAACAATTCTGTCGACTAAACCAAAGATTTATATCTTTGGATTATTTCAAAATTAATTTTTAGGAAATGTATTTGCAGATTATTGATATAAAAATAATTCAGTAATCGTTTTCTATTACTGACGAGACCCTGTTGCATAAAAAAGTACAATGCAACACTATTAGTCATATTGTTTCGTTGACTTGTACTATTATATTTTTAAAATCCTGTAATATCACTAATAGCCTACCTATTATGACACAAGCACTGCATGTACTTTTTAATTTGTATTATTTTTTATGAGCTAATACCATTAGACTTGACTATCAGGTAGGACATTAGAGTTCAAATTGTATAACTTACGTTAAACAATAAATATTTTTTTCTTAAGACTGATTATGGATCAGAGTACTAAATGCATTTACAATGAAATGTCATCAGTGGCATAAGTATAAGATGAATATAATTAACAATTTAGTTTAAAAAAAGCAATGTTTCCATTCTAATATAGAATATTGGCCTCAAAATTTCAAAAAGATGTGTTCTTAGCATGTTATATCCGGGGTAAACTCACTTTGTATCAGTTATATGGGATTTTATTAGATCAATTTTTTCCCCCATTCATGGAAAGAAGAATGATTTTATTTTTAATACGTCATCTAAACTTATTTTGAATTAACTTTAAACTCATTGATTACTCTAATTGAAGTTGAAACGTAAAATTTGTCCCAACATAAAATATGACCAATTTTTTTGTCTCAATGGAGTTCAAAATGATTCTGAATGTGTGTTATATATGTGCTGAATGTGTGTTAATTTGTTTAATGCAATATATAACAATACTGTTATGAATAACCCCGCTTATCCATGCTTGTCGGGGTCGAGACATTGCCGGTTAAGCGAAAGAGTCGGTTAATCCTGAATATAGAAAGAAAAATATCTATTAATTTAACTCCTATATCAAGTGAAAATTAAAATAAAATGCAAAACATAGTAAATGGATATTTTTTTTTAATTTAATTTATTTGACTAATTAATATAATATTAAATATACATTTTATCCCATAAAAGATTTAAATTGAGATGATTAATTTTGTTTTACAGATCTTTGTTTTCTCAGCTCTTTATTTATTTATGTGTTCTACTTTAATAAGATTTAAATAAATTTATTTATTCCACCAGATATATACTGCATATATCTTTTCCCACACTACAAATACATAGAATGTATCCGTGTATGTGAATAAACTCGATTGGAATCAGGCAACAAATCTTCCCATATCCAGCTAATTTATCTACATAGCCAGCTGCAGCAGATTGCTGTACATCTGTATGAGTTTCTTTTTAATTTATATAGTCCATTTAAACTTTCACCAGTGTGATTTGGATATCCCTATTAGAAATGATATGCATCTGTTTAATTTTGGTTTAGCCGACCCAAACAGTTAGTGATGAAGCACTATATATATTT
>NW_027113702.1:696779-700177 GCF_000696795.3 Halyomorpha halys | reverse complement strand
TTTTCCAAATAAAAAATGACCAGGAAATTTTGTTCACATAAATTATCGAAAGTAAAAAGTTTCATTTACGATTAAATTGTTTATAAAATCGTAATGACGTGTAGGTAGTTGACAGTAGATTACTGATTGGAGAAGATGGTTGGGAGAGGGGGTGCGGTCAGAAAAAAACAACATACATAAACAAAATTATTAATATTTTAACTTTAATTTTAAATATAACAAGAAAAAAAAATTTGTTTATTTATGTTTTTCTTTGCTGACTGCACTCCACTCTCCCATATTCTCCAATCACTTTGTTTATAAAATCATTTGAAAAGAAATAAAAAACTATTTTATTATGACATTGTTCATATAACCATTTCATTGGAAAACAAAACCAACGAATAATAATTATAAACGTTTATTGAGTCTTAATTAGACAGCTTCTGCGTTTATTTCCATATTACTTGAGTTTATATTCTTTATTATATTATTTCATCATAGTTCCGTAGATAAATTTTATTCCCTGATTATTATGGATTAACATATCTACACGTTGAAATCATTTAATATGCAAAGTTACTTGTATCTTTAATAAACAAATATTATCAGTATTTTTTATAAACATCGTATGCTTGAGTAAGACTACAATGATCCATTCATTTTTTTTTCACGCTAAAAACATTCTACATAGTTCGTAAGCACCATATAGTTCAATGTTTTTAGTAAAAATGGACTGCGATGTATCAAAACTATGATAATTATAAACAACTAACATATATTATACTATATTGGATTTGATTAATTTTATTTTTAAAATAATTTCCAAACTAGAAGCTAAATGACAAATTATTATAATGTGCAGGTCAAGGAATATTTATTTTTTTTCGGCGTAAAGTCTAAAATGTTGGATATGTACCAAAAGAGAAATTAATAGATCATTGATCATCATTGATTAAAGAAATAAATTAATAAACAATGAATATCCATTTTAGAACCTACTATATTTTGTTAATAAATGTTTAAAAAAGAAAAAAAAATTAAAATCTATTTCCCTTTCCCTCTACAGACATCTGATAAATGAATAGCAGCACCCAATATCAAATTACATATGACTTATTATGCATTCCTTTAAAAACATACAATATCGATCATCATAGGTCATGCCTTTTTTTTTAGACATTGAATCACGAATTAGAAAATTAAATAGGTGGGACAACTATTAATATTTATGGATATATTAATTAAGAGTTTCAGGGTGCCGTAAGTAAATAAGATAACATAATTGATAAAAAGAAGAAATAAATCTTTTGAGGAAAAAATGAGGAGTTGGACATGTTGGATGAGATAGTTGTACTGTCGGACAGAAGCACAATGCTGCTAATTGTATGAGACGTACGGCTAGGAGATTATTGGGAGGGAGTGGACAGGCCGTAATTCGTGGATGATGGTAAGTAATCTGAAGTGCGTGACTATGGCTAGCGTGCAATGCCGTTCGTTCATTGACTGTCGATAATAAATGCAAGTCCTGCAATGGACAAAGACAGCGGGCAGACAAAGCTCTAACTGCAGCCGAACCCTGCATTTTCGGGGGTCCTACACTCGTCCTTTTGCCCAAACCCTTTTGTCGGGGCAAGTGCGGCTATAATGCGTTTCCCACTGCACAAAAGGTAAAAATTTCTCCCGCTTAGGTCTGGGATAATTGCCGAAGAGACGTTTATTTCTCCGGACGGCATTGTACTCTGGGCAGTAAACAGTGTGCATGTGCAACGGCCGCTGACCCCGTGCAAAAAAGAGGAGCTTGTCGTCTGGGCCGTTGAACTCCGGAATTTAAGTGCCCCTTGCAAAAAGACACCGTGCTTCATCGGGACTTAGCGGCTCACCACGCCCTCCAAAAAAACTTTACAAAAAGGAAACTTAACAGCTCGGCTTTCTCCCAGACGCATCCCAAGTATCCCCTCGCCGAAATAAATCTTTCTCACTAGCTTTCTTACCTACATAGCAGCATAATAGATCGGCGAGAGTGTCGTTCTCTGGGGGATAAATCGCCAAGCTGATGCATTTCCTTGTAATTTTGGCGACGCCATACAGGTCCGCTTTCTCCCCTGCACTCTACTGAATGTGGCTATAATTTAAAGATAAGATGCGAGGCGTTCATTGCAATTTATTTATGTCGGTCGATGTTAAAAGTCTTTCGGCTGTAGGATACCTAACACGATAATATCTGAGTCATTTTTATTTGCAACGAATGATATTCTTAGCGCTTGCTTTCAGCACATTCAACCATATCGGGAAACTTATGGTGGTGCCTGTGGATTTCTGAATTTGAGGTACTGCATTATATAGGGGATTATATCTTATACAATCGCAACATATCAGCCTAAATGTAATTTATTCCACTCACACAGGAGATTACAGATTACCTCAATCATAGTCCCAATAAATATTTATACTATCATATACTTGAACAGAATTGTCGGATGAATTTTCACAAATAAACCATTAAATATCTTACTGATGCTATGGACGTAAAGAGGCGTTCTCGGAGAATTGAGAAATCGTCAATTTAACATATTGTTGTTTTGCTTGAATAGTTAGTTGTACATCTGAAAAAAAAAATATTATCGTGTTTGGGATATTCCATAGATTGTACTGTAGAATGGAGCTGATTTGGAACAACTCACACAAACACAGGTTTTGTAAAGTCTATAGGAAAATCTCAGTTAAGACAGTAAACGTAGACTATGCTACTATCTATGGATACGTATAATTCTAAGTAAAATCAATATTTTTTTTCTCAGATGTGCCACTGTTCAAGCAAAGCAGCGATAAGCTAAATTAGATACCTAAAATATGATATTATTCTTTGCATGAGGTTACCTCAAACAGAGTTCAGTTTCGCATGAAATATTAATAATGTAAATTTGAGTATTATTTTAGATAGAGATATTTTATAAGAGATAAAATTTATTTTTAATTAAAATCAATATAATTCTCAAAAAATTGTTTGATTCTTGTTTATTGGTATGGTTAGAGTCTAGAGTAGTTTTAAATAACAAAAATAGTCACTCAATAAACTGAAAGATCTCTTAAGACTTTTATTTTGTCTCGTGAAATAACTGTTGAAAGCAGTTTTTACATTAGTTTGCCTTGAAAATTTTAGTATAGTTCGCTTCAGTTTAGTAGTAAACAAGACTGCACTGTTTAAAATCATCAAGATTTAAAAAATAAAATATGTAAAGTTTTAAATTCTTCTATAATTATATTTTTATGGTTGATGGTTTAAAAATTCTAACTAAAGAAAATTCCTATATTGAAATTAAGCATACACACTACGGTTCAAAATCGAAAAAATAAACATTTTGCAACAAATAAAACTAAACTAAGATAGTATATATGTATATATAGTTGACCGTAAA
>NW_027113702.1:690270-692140 GCF_000696795.3 Halyomorpha halys | reverse complement strand
GAGTGTGTATGGATATCATATCCCATTC
Organism: Halyomorpha halys; assembly: GCF_000696795.3. Classification (NCBI taxonomy): domain Eukaryota; kingdom Metazoa; phylum Arthropoda; class Insecta; order Hemiptera; family Pentatomidae; genus Halyomorpha; species Halyomorpha halys. Next base: position 692,112 of record NW_027113702.1, on the reverse strand, counting down.
TAGATATTCCGGACAAGTCCAGTTGGAAGCTGCCATTCTCCCAGTTGATATGACATAATTTATTAATATCCCCTGTCACAGGACGTGACTATAAATCCCTTCTTTTTTTCTCCCCTTTTATATTATTATTTAATTCGTACCTCAAAGATGTCCAAATGGTTGATACAGGACTAATTGATGAGGATCTCGTAATATTGTAAATACCTTTTATTTCCCGAATATTCAAACGTTGTTATCATGTAATTAAATAAATTGCATGCTTCGGAATAACGACGTTTTGTAATTATTGGAATGTTAAGGACTTAATTTTTAATTCAATTAATTTTCACACGTTTTTCAAATAGAAAATACCGGACGAGTACAGTTATATTATAAATGCTGTCCTAATGTAATGTACACTTACCTCTGATAAATAAATTTGAGCCAAAAACATGATTAGTGCATTAAATAAGTTTATTTATTTTGTATTTTTTGGTACAATTATGCAAATTTTTGATTCTGAATGGGTTTTAATTCAGGATTTTTCTGGGCAATTTACATACAAAGTTTTATGATTCGCATTGATCTCACATTTTAATATAAATATGAACCTTTCGAACAATATATAAATTTCAAAATATATTTGTGAGTTTAAATTTTTCAAGAGAAAATATGTTGGAATTCATTCAGTTTCAGTTTTTTCATTCGAGTATATTTTAGATTTATTAAAGTAAATTATTATCTGAATTAAATAATGGTCACTGGGAGACTTAAAACCGAAATAGTTATTATCATATTATATTATCACAGTTTTACTTTTATTGTAATATATTAAAGCCAATATGCCAGATAAATTTATTTTTGGATTAAATTTGACCTACCATATACTGGCCATATCATGTAGCTAGAAAGTAGATTCTTTATTTATATAAGACAATAATTAATTGAACTGAATCAGTTTAAATTCATATTATCATAAAATTCATTGGAATGTTCAATTTACTATCCAAAATATCTATTTCCTGTTTTTAATGTGAGTTATACCCTGAAATAATCTTTTAAGTTTTTGAGAAACAATCAATTTTTCTTTGAGACTATTTCTTCAGCATCAATAATTTTTAAAGATGTGTCTTTTGTTAATGATAAAATGTATCCCAATCTTTATGTACTTTCTATAAGATAAAATTGACAAAAGCTCTATAATTACACACAATGCTGATAAAAATTGTATTTCAGATTGTGCCTACGAAGGAAAACATGATGTAAATAATTATATACATAAAAATTAAAAGAGATTGTTTAGATTGGTAGACTCGTATCGAAAAGCGTAAACTGTATTTTTTATTTTTCTGTTGTAAAAATTGGTACTTGGAGTGGGAATAATGAAAATAATTTTTTTTCCTGTCAATAATATAACAATATGACAAAATTTTACGATGCCATAATGCAATCTGGAAAAACCGGGCAATGCCGGCTGTTCTCGTTAAAAATTGGCTATTTTTATTTTACCTTTATTAATTCATAAAATTGTTTAGTATTTTATAATTATTATATAGTTACTATCTATCCTTACTAACTATGTAAGAAAAGTAATGTAATTTGTTCAGATATATAGGTTTCAATACGCATACATACGATTTTTCAATTTCATATGATAATGTTATCATTTTATGTCGAACCGTATTTTGGTATATTTAGGATTAAAAATCCTATAAATTTAATTATAAATAATTTCCTAAAATTCAACTGTATAATTCAAAAATTAATTCTACTTAAAATTTCTGCATAATGTTAGTTTAAATTTTTTGAAAGAATCTGACTTAAATTTAGTAGAGAGAGAAATACTTTATCCATCCATGCTGC
>NW_027113702.1:685670-689912 GCF_000696795.3 Halyomorpha halys | reverse complement strand
CTGAACTGTCATTGTCTATTTTACATCATCTCTCATAATACAAATTCGGTATATTGATAACCCATCGGTCTTAGCCACATCCTCACAGTATAGCTGACATTTTTCGACCAACACGGAATTAATTTTTTCCCCACGTGTTCTGCATTGATGCATTGTATTAATCCGGCCCGTGACAGTGCAGTAGAGTTTTGGCGCCCCTGTTTTTTAGCAGTGGTTATTTTATCGTACCGGAGGGGAGCCACGCTGGGGATTGAAATTAATTTAATTACAGTAGCCCTCTCTCCCCCCACTCACAAATGATACGAATTACATTTTTGATTAATGCAACCCCTCGATGCACTGTGAATTTTCAGAGTGTCCTCTGTCGGTTTTTTTTTTTGTTTTTGTTGGGGATTGTTTGTTTTAATTATCTTTACCGTATAATATATGACCCGGCGGGATCAAAGGCCTGTTGAATTGCAAAAAACATGCCCGCTCAATAATTGTAAAAAGTGCATGTCTTTAGCATACATTGGACCTGGGCCTAATACCCATGTCCTGCTTTGTTTGTGGAATAATTTATTATTTGATTTTTCAAATTGTTATCCTGTAGTCAACATAAAAATATTCATCGAAATTTAATAAAAAAGGTTTTAAATATATAAAAAATCATCATCATATACTGAAGTATCTGAACGATTTTTATTCCTCACCTTACTTTGGATCGCAAACATTTAATTTAATTTAAAATTAATTATATGTGCCAATAAAGTTAATATAAACGAAATTTAAGAAACTGAGGTTCAACCATTTTTCATGATAAGCAACCCTAGTTCAGAAATGACGACTGAAAGTTCTTAAAATTTCAAATATTATACTAATTTATAATTAATTATATTTTTCCAAATTACAGAATTTATTACAACAATATTGCAAGGGTAGAGTAGATAATAATTGAAGTGGTAAGTGGATGAAGGTGCTAAGTAACATTTTTTAAATTTTTAGTGTGGATAAATGGAGTAGGTACGGATAGAGTAACTAAAGTAAAAATCAAATTAATAACTGAGATACCTAGATGTAGAAGGGGCTATGTACCCTTCAAAATATAACAAGCTCCAACAAAAAAAATTTGTTTACTTAACATTTACTTTTTTCTAACATAACCCCTTCATCCACTTACTCCTTCAATTAATACATAAATAATTTTGATTTAATAACGTGTCGTGAATTAATTTTCTATATTTTAATTTCTTTACTTACATACTTTTCATCCATCGCTCAATCATCTTCCAGTCATTGGAACCCAAATTATTATGATGAAAATATTTTTTTTTTTTATTCACTTTTTAGTTATAGATATTATGGTTTTGTCTGATATTATCCCTATAATTAATAGTAAATATTTCATGAAGCTATAACCTCACTTTATTAATTGCCATAAATATTTTTGACTCTTGATATATAAGGCCGTTCCGATTTGGAAAATAGGAATACTAATAAATGAATAAAAATTAATTTTAACTAATTTATTTATTCACATTTAAAAAAATTCACGAACGAAATAGAAATCCTTATAAATCTGTTTTAGTGAATGTAATAGTTTTAAATAGGCGAAAAGACAATTAAAAAAAATAATATAAATTTTTAAGGTACTACTGTAAATTCAGGCAAATAGTTTATAAACATAATTCTATATTATATTAAAGTCTCATCTATGACAAGTAATATTTTTTTTTCAAAGTTGATTGTGATTTTAAATTGTTTTTTGAAAAGTCTAAAGTTATAAATTTGCAATAATTTATAAGTTTTAGGAACCGTAAAAAAAAAAATACCGACAAAACTACCAATCAATATTTTCCTCATGGATTATTTATAGCATGTTATTTAGCCTTATATGAATGGGTTAAACACCAAGGAGAACTTGTGATTATTTTGTGAAGTGTTTTGGTGCCTGTTTCAAATTTACGCTTCAATTTTTCCAAAATTAAAAATTATCAGTAAACAACTAGTAATGATTAATAATTTTTTCAATTTCGTTAATATTAAAGCGTTGATTTGGTTCAAAAACAGGTAGATAGAAAAAGCAATTTTGCAAAAGAATCTTTTATACAACTTAGCTTCCCGTCTTCATGTTTTCTTTTTTTTTTTTTTAATTTCGTGTATTTATTTTGTTGTTGTGATAAATCTCTGTGAGGGTTGTAATATTTTCCTTTATTAATTTATTTTTGTAGGTATTCCTGATTTCTTTTAAAATTAGAGCGTCACTTGCTAAATCCAATTTGAATGTAAAACGATTATATTTATCGTGGTGATTAAAGAGTTGTCATAACCGTTCGAGCAATTGATTGGGAAAGATTTTGGTATCCGTTTTCAGATTGACACCGCTCATAAATACGGCGACTCCATTAAATTGCCAATGTGAACGGTTCGGACCACAGACGAAGATAAGGCGACGCAAGGACAGAAGAAGATTGGCCCTAAACAGATGACTGTCGGGCGGACATCTATAACTTTCTAATAGACTGGTTTTAGGCTTGCGAAAGTCGGTCGTTGTAGAAATTTGCAAATTCCGCCCTTCCATTTAATTTAAAACATTTTTTTTTTCTTTTGAGAAACGGCTCAATAAATCTAGATGGGACTCCTACGTGGTCTTCCGTAGGTGTAGTGTCAAAGTCGCAGCTTGTTATGTTCCTCTTGTTCTTTTTCGGTCGCATACTTCTAGCGATTAAGCTCATCAGGATCTAGTCTAATCCTATCATCCTTAGTAGTTACTGGAGATAATAATTTTCACCAGGATAAGTCAAACGAATTGGTTTTAAGTGGATTTTTTAAGAAGTAAATCTTGTAAATTGTGTACAAGAAGATTTAAAAAATCTTTTAGATCAGTCTCCACAACTCTAATCCACTTCAATCTATCTTCAGCAATCATTTAAATTTTTTTCGATGTCGTTCTCTGATGAGTTAATTTTTCTATGAATATATTAATAGTATGCTAAAAATATCGTCCATCATAACCAAATTCTCTGTGTGATATTGATTCATATTAAGGTAACCCCTACTCGTGCCAAACTTGGCCCAATATTCATTGCTAAATATTCGTTTCCGATTTTTGCCTCCATATTTACCATATGAACGTTTGACGATCATGGATAATGATGTGAAGGCGACTCTATTCATCCAATAACGACCCAGTCCAATACTTTTGCTAAACCTTCCAATACACACCTTACCGATTGTGGCCCAACCTTTACACTATCGACTGGATTATTTATTCTTTGATCACAGGATTCAAAGTAGATCACACAATTCCTTTAGGCGATTTCTGAAGAAAAAAATATTATCAATTATTGAAAATATTATATTTATAAATAAATTCCTCTATGATTTAAAGCAAAAAAAAATCTATTCGTGCTTCTAATGTTTAGTTGACATATCTTAATCTTGAAATATACTCTTTGGTCAACTGGTTTCATCTGCAATGATCTAATCGGGTCCTGTTGAATTTCGCAAGTTAGTTGGTCATCAAAGTTTTTTTTCTTTGCGTGACTACTTTCAAAACTGGAGATTTAGAAGGTTGCTCCTTATTTAAGGTTGAATTTTAATCAGTGAATTTTTTTGTACTCATAGCATTTATTGACTAAATTAATTATAAATTTCATTAGTTCACTTAGAAAAATAAAATGTCTAATATTGTTAATGTTATCATCTTAATTGTTATATATATTTAGCAAACGTTCGTCCTTTATAGTTACATAATGACTGCTGGAGTATACATTTATTTTTTCACAAACTACTTTTAAAGAAATAACAATATTTAGTATCCATATATAAAAATATAAAATACATTAATATTTTTAAATACTCTATCTAAAATCTTAAAACGGTTACTAATGCTAATAGAGTAATAACAGTGTAGATGAACCCAAATCAGAATTAATTTAAACATTTTTGAGAACTTGTTCTAAACCTTTTTTTAGTTATGGTGATGTAAACCTTAATTGAATGGTTTAGTTAATATATGATAAAGTCTTGTTAATATATGATGGAATATGAATTCAACATTAAAAAAGTTATTTTTAAAATATAGATTTTAGAAACAATAATATTAGGCGTTTCATAGAATGTCACTCCTTACATTGTGTAAAGTATTTTATAATATTAAATATTAGCATATGATGAGGCAATAAATGTGGGTTTTCGACGAGTAGAACCGGTTCTATGGATAATAGTACGCTTCAATTTTTCCAAAATTAAAAATTATCA
>NW_027113702.1:657587-685049 GCF_000696795.3 Halyomorpha halys | reverse complement strand
ACATTAGTTTTGAAATTATAAGTATAAAATGTATCATATCTTAATAATATATCGTTACTAAAATGTTCAAGTAACGGGTGTGAAGTTACTTTTTAAAAAAAAAAATGTATGTTCAAAATATATTTTGGTATGTGGAGACCTCCTAGCAGCGAATATAACTTTTACTTTTTAGAGTCCTTAAGTTTGTTTTCAAAAGAGTTAATTTTGAAAAAAAAAATGCTTCTGTACAATTCCAATATAATCGCGGAGTAGGAGTTCATGGAAATTAATCACGTCTTATTATATTAAATTAACTTTCAGTTCAGATTAGAAAAACTATTGGGCCGACAAACTTATATTTTACACTTCATATCGTTATTCATGTACTTTTAGGTGATTTATCATTGTTATGTCCACATTTTTCAAACGATTACATTAAATAAAGGAATCATTTATTAATCAAATATACAGATTTAGACAAGGCCTAGTAGACGCCAAAGTATCTATTGTTCGAAGGACCCAGCTGACCTTCAATTTGACTTGCAAACCTTGAATACCCGGTTTAATTGGACTCGGCTCGTAAATAACAGTTAAATGCCAAAAAGAATTGAAAAAAAACACTGGAATAGTTTTTCATTGAGTCGTGCTTGTAAGGTGGCGCTTAATGCCAAATAACCTGTCTATGTCGTTTAATTCCGGAAAAGGTAGAACAGGTAATGGCTGAGAGCTAATTCTTGATGATTTAGTTAACCTTTTGAATTTTATTATGTATTTAATCATTATGTCTTGAAGTATTTAAACGTAACTAAGCATATGTACTCGACTACTGAATATCTAGCTAAGTTAAGTTGCTCTACTGATCAAATATTCGATTGTTTTAATTTTATACGAAAAATAGTGAAATTTTGAGAGTGAGTTTGTGATTTTTCAGGGCTTTTGAGAGAAAGTTTCAGGTATATTATTCAGGTTTCGAGGCAAAAGAATAAGTTAGAACTGAAAAAAGGAAGTATAGAATTTAGCTTTACAAATGTAAGTTATACCAAAAAGAGGGAAATCATATGAAAATGAAGGTATATGCCTTACTACTACTACTAATTTCTAAAAATAATAAGTGAATTGTCTAATTAAGGTTTCCATAAGTGTTAGTGATACTAATAAGTGACATACAATATATAAGTTAATCATATTCGAGTAAACATTTGTTGAGTTGTTTTTATAAATTATTATATAAAATATTTGTATTATTTAACAAATATTTTAGACTATGCTAAACTTTTAAGCATATATATTTATTTAATTTAAATTTTCACAACTTATGTTTGTTAAAGGAAAAAAATGTATTTAGATAAGAGAGGAAATATATTTAGAAATATAGGAAGTTAGAAATAACATGCAATGTAAAATTTAAACAAATATTATATTATATGAGCGACATAATCGTTCATTGGATAATATTTTGATTTAAAACTCCTGCAGTGGTAAAGTGGTTGACACTTATTGCTTTTTAATGTGTTAAATACCACAATAATGTGTTAAATTTCACATATCAAAACATCAGATAAGTATTTCACAGTATAACTTCAAGTACCATTGGTAGAAAAAGGTAACATCCAATCTGAATTATATAACCATACGTAATGCAACTTATTAATTTAATGTATATATATAAATAATTGACCGTAAAACTTAAATATTAGAAGATGGTCAGGGTTACAGTCAAAAAAAGAACAAATAGTTCATAACTATTTAATGTCCTACGTTTCGTCCCACTTTGCAGGGCTTCATCAGAGAACAATCATTACTTTGAACAGCCCTGATGAACCCCTGCACAATGGGGCGAAACGTCGGATATTAATTTAATGTTTTTCTGTTTTTAGAAGGATTGGGAAAAAAAATGTTAAATTCCAATTTGATAGCTATAACATCATCATTAACTTGAGAGTATTCTGAAAATGTGGCGCCTAAATACAATAAATAAATTTAAATAACAAATATAACATATATATTATATACATCACATGTATTTAGTTTTGCAACTAATTAAATAATTACTAGCTTTATTCATGCCTCAAAGTCCTAGGAGGTGAACATTTAATCTGGCTTACTAGAAATAGAACCTGAAGCGAGATTAGAGAGAAAAATTTAAATCCATGAGTGTGAAGATCAGCTGATGCAAATACCTGTGGCTGACTATTGATAAGCTCGGCGTTCCTTATCTATTGAAATGATGACACGTGATTTTTTTCCTTAGAGTAATAGTTGGTTTTAGGCGAAACCACTTGCGTAACTATTTGTGCGTATTATCTCATAGTTTATTGAGACGGTTTTAGAAGAGCTGCCAATTAGGTTATTGCGTAGTCCAATTATTTGTCAGCCAATTATAATCTCTACGTATACATTTATTATTTAATTTTATGAAATATTTTATTATTTATTATCAGAAGTTTTTTTTTTATGTATTAGGCAGGTTTGTAAAACAGGAGAATTTTTTATTTTAATTTGAAACATAATTGTCCATTAACGTTTTGGTGTCTTTCCCTATCTTCAGAACCCACAATCTCATCTGTACTTGCATTGAATTTTGGATTTTCATCCATAATTATCATAATCCATGCAGTTTTTTAATTTTAGCCACTTTTTAAATATTGCTGGATTTAACTATTTTTAGTCTCCTCTTCCCTAAAAAGTAACAGTCGTTTTAACTATTACATATAATTGTTATTAAGAATTAGCTATTGAATGCATCTGGAGGTATCTATTTATTGTTGTAGTTTTGGTACCAATCTTTACTTATAGATTTTTTTTATTGGCTTAATCATAAGTGAAGTACAACAGTAAATGCCTTTTTGTAAAAATAAATAGGTAGCGGAAACAACAAATATTTTTCTAGAAATAAAAGTTTAAACAAAAAGAATATGGCTTGTTAAGATTATTTCTTTACACATTTTCAAGACCTCCTTTATTTATTCATTTAATTTTTTTTCTGTATTTAATGTAGCATTTTTAACGTGTACATGGAAACAATTCAATTAAAAAATATATATATAAGTGAAAATGTTTAAGTGGCCTTACAGTTTTGAAAATTCAGAAAAATTGAGGTACCAATTTAAAAAGGATGCTTAAAAATGTTTAAAATCGGAATGAAAATATTTTTAGAAACTGAAAAGCTGATCGAATAGTAAAATAAGGTAATCATAACGTATTAAATTAGAAAAAGATTTGATAAGTATGATAATTATTTGTCGAATTAGGACGATTAATGTTGCAAATCTTAGAGGGGATTAAGGCAAGCTAAAAAGTTGAGTAATTTTATGATATTTTTCTAGTTTGAACAGGCATCATACAAGGTTACAACTTTAGACTGTATTCCGCTTTTATCTAATGCTCTTGAGTTAGTAAAATCATTTGGGATCTGAGTAAGTATATATTACATTCATTGCGTTAATATATTATTAATGTTAATAAACTTAATTAAATTGAATTCAAAGTTGACTAGTGATTAATAATGGATAGTTCGTTTAATTATGGTAGTGGCTATGATGAAGGAGGTGAGTACGAGTACTAAATACTAAATAGTTGATTTTCGTATTAAATTATTTCATTATTAAAACAATTTCTATCACGATGATATTAATAATTTAAAATAACAAAACTCTTGTAAATGTTTTCTTAGTGCTTAGTTAGATAGTAAATAACTGCGATAAATGACAAGTCACTTGTAAAAGCGCTAATCATTGGCAAAACTTCTGAAGTAGGGTATATTTAAGCGTATCTTTGGATTCCTTCATTCGGGTTAATCTTACTAAGAACATTTAGTAATTTTAATTTTATAAAATATGATTATATGCTATAGCATAGTAAGATGGATTAGGAACTTATAAAATGATGTATTTTATGGATTGATCTGCCTACTTTGAGTTGAAATTAACCCTTACTCGTTTATACAGTGCATTATTTGTTATTCACGGTGGAAATTCTATCCATTAATATATTTTCTAGTAATTATAGGTTAAGTGGAAGTAAAACAAAATTATTGTTTGCATAGCTGTCATGGAATATCTATACTGAACCTGCCAAGTTGTTGATAGTCATATTCGGGTGAAAACATACTTTCTATTTTTGTATTTTTTTTTCATTCTCCATAAAATTTTACTTTATATGTACCATACAATCACTTTAGCTTTACAACGGTATATTATACGTCTATTATATTGTGAAACGTTTTCTTTTTTTTATTTCTAATAGTAACTTATTAAATCCAAATCCCTTCATAACTCATACTTTATACCTTTATACTTCACACAACCTTACTAAGTATTTCATTTATAAATAAGTTGCAGTAAAAACGCATTGGTGTCTGTTCCTTGAATGGGGAATGTGCAGAAAACATTTCTGTAATGTTAGCATGTCTTGAAGAATACCAAGGTTTTAAATCATATTCAGTAACTCTTGTTATATTTTGTAGTCTAGTTATCTTCTAAAATATTAATCATAGCAAATAAATTTTTCAAAACAATATGATCGGACAGGATCCATTGTATGTATATTGCCATAGCCAATGCTCTAGAAGATAACAGTCTTTGTTCTATTGGTAATTTATCATGTAGTATCTAGTTGCGGTGCATTTTCTAGTTATAATTGGTCTATTATCATTGTGTCTAATATTAGTGTTGTAGTTTAAAACTTTAATTATTTATTTAATAATAATAATACTTAACAAAATTATGTACTTGAAATGAAAATGAATAAAAAAAAATAAAAAATAATAATTGAATATTATTAGTCGTCAGTTTAGGCCGTTAAACTTTTCGACAATATCGAAGACAAACTCTATCTTGTTAAATATCTTATAGTATTAATTCTTAAAGAGTGGTCTCTGAGAAAATCTTCGTAATGCGATAATTATTCAAATCTGCGTTTAATATATTTCAATTTAGTTACACGCATTATATATTGTTTGATTGTTTTTTATTAAACAATGAAATAATGTTATTAATATGGAAAAAAATACCCTCCGAATCTGAGGTTTTTTATTTTATATGCTCTTAAACTACTTTATTTTTTTAAGTCACTGGTCACCCAACAATGATCATCCGAATTCCAATTAGAGGTTTCCTAGGCTCATGGCTATATTTATTTGTGAAGATTAAATACAAATGTATTGTGTTTTAGAATCATTTGATCAAATTAATTCAGAAAACTGATACAAACATCTGCGTATAAAAAAAAACACACTATTGTGTAATTATTTGTATTTTTTTTAACATTAATAAAAGCGGGATGTAGCAGGTGTGACGATTTGTAGGCTTTCAACTAAGCCGTCTTTCTTATTTATCTTATCAGAATATTTAGGATGGAAGTTATTGTTGAATACTTTAGTTTTAGTAAATATTTCTCTCTTAAAATAAAGATAAAATTGTAATGCAATGAATTGAAAAACCATGTTTTATTTAAAGTTATTATCGTGAATCTAGATACAGTTCATGGCTAGAAATATGTTAGTGATTTTTTGTTTCAAATATTTTTTTTTAATTTTTTTTTTTCTATTTAACTTAATGTAGATTTACCACCAAAATAATAGCAATTGGATGGTTGTGCCGATATAGGACATGTTTGTCTAAATTATCCGGTAAAATTAATAAATACAATGTTGGTTTTTTTATCTTCTATACAAAATAATCATTTTTTTTTTTTATTGAAACCAAAATTAATAGAATCGCATAAAAAGTAGAGATTGTATTAGGTTTTCAATGTAATCCCCGTTACTTAAAAAAAAACTAGCCTATAAAAAAAAAATTTTAAAAATAGAATAGATTCTGTAACATTAAGCAATTCATTTTCATAAAGGTTTTATGATTCGTATTGTGAAAGTTGCAAGAGATTATTCATTTTTTATTGTAATTTATTTATTTTTGATGCCGGGAAAGTTCATCCTGCAGATGGCCTAATTGTTTAAAATATCTGTTTAATCGAAATTCACCTCAATAATATCACATAATGACAAAGACATAACATTCCAAATAATAAAAAAAAATTGTAAATTAATCATTACTCCATTAATCTATAAAGTAATAGAATTGATTAGTTATGAAAAGAAAATGAGTAAACAAAATTTAAGTATCCATCTTCAAAAACCAGGTAATAGAAAACATACACATAAAATATTCTAAACGCATTTTAAAATATACTGAAAATAATCTCTCTTAATTGTCGTGATAATTTTCATTTTCAGTTCCTTTTTTTTTTTGTTCGTAATTTCATTACACGATAAAAATACATTTCCATATAATGAATTAAGCTCTTTTTTCTACAACCCATAAAATGAATTTGCAAATTTTAAAATTTGATTTTACATGAACGAATGCTAATTTTAACCAGCAAAAGCAACTTAATCATGTCTCATACTGTCTAATGTGATAAATTAATTTTTTTTTTGTCTGTATACCCATAAAATTATAAACATTTATTCGAAGAAATGCTACTGATACGTTGTAAGATTTTAAGATAAAAATATTAAAAGAAACATTTAAATATAGAAAGTATTATTAGAAGATTCAGAAAAAAATAAATAAATAACACTAGTTTCTGAAATAGTAAGTAAAACGTTGACAAGACAGTTAACATTTCGTCAATTTAGGCGAGTTATATTGAACTGTTTACTTTTACTTTATGTTTTTTAAATAAATATTATGAATAAGATATTTTATGAATCAATATAACCATCCATAATGGTTACTGCAGCCTCCGATCAACAATTTAAACTGTTTTAAATGTCAATATTTAAAAAGATAAATCTTAAAATGTAAAAATAAATAAAATAAACTCGATCATTTATATTTAAAATATTAATCATAGCAGACAATCCGACCTTGTTGACCCTAAACATTGAGACAAGGCAGACGAAGCGGCGGAACGAATCTGAAAATAAAAGACGAATACAAAACTAAAACTGGTCCAACTTCATTTCTGAGAGATTGGCAATCCATTAGGTTGTGTGTGTGAGTGAGTGGACGAGGTAATAGGAACACCTAATAAATAGATTTCACTTTAATCGGGCGGCTAAACTGAATTTTGGCAAGCTAATAACCGGGCCTAGTGCAATCTTGGGTGCAGTCGGTTCAAATTTAGGCGGCCTCTAACTGCCCTCATCTGTGCAATAATTACCCAGTCACCAAGTTCAAATAGTGAGTAATGAGAGGGTATATAGCACTAAGGCCAAGGTGCTTCGGCACCTGCACCTAACGAGCTCTCGTGTCCATAATATATGTGCAAACTGTTGTGTATCCGTATAAATAAGATTTTATCGCATAGTTTAGTCAATATTATTGAAATAATATATTTTTTTTATATCTATTAGTTTATTGAAGAGAATTAATAAAATTTGCCACAAATTAAGTTTATTAAGTATTAATGGTCAAGTATTCATTCATTCAGTATATACAGAAAAAAAAATCAAGAAAAAAAAAGTAGTCACTGAATTAAAAGAAAAAAAAATTTAAATAATATTAACAAAAAAAAAAAAGAACAAAAAATACTATCTTAATGTGTATATGTAAAAATATAAATCTATACATTAAAAAAAAACAAAAAAAAACTCCTCAAATAATAAAAAAAATATGCATAAGACAAAGAAAACAAAATTCTAATAACAATAAAGTAAATAAACATTCACACCTATATTTCGTAAAATGTTTATATTTAGCTTTGGGAACTCCAAGTCAAGCTTTTCCACTCCAATGTGGAAAGTAATCCAGTAGTCCAAGAGATCCCAGTGTTTCTCTCCTGACCGCGTCACTGGTGTAATTTTTTTTTTTTGATCATTTATTATTAATATATTCTATATATTTATTATTTATAAAAATTACTTCTTGTAAAAATATTTCTGTAATGAAAGAGTAGCGCAATGATTTCCACTATAATAGCAATAACTTAAATATAGTAATCTGTTAAAATTGAAAAAAAATTAATGGTTTTTAAGGATGCATAAATTTATATCGTCTATAAAAATTACATAAACATGAATAAACAGTATTATTATTTTTATTTCCGGTTTGAGACTAGTTGTATTTATGTATTATAAAAAATTAGATCCATTAAGTCTCAACGTTCTTAATTAATTTTTTTTTCACGTTTCGGCCAACCTGGTCATTATCAAGGGTAATCATAATTTCCAATTTCATGCCTCACAATAATTACTAACTAACATAATTGCAGGCTATAATGCTCAAGTCAGATTTAATATAGTCCATCAACCTACATTGGTCGTATATATTATTTGATATTAATTCTTTTAATGACGAACTGTCAAACTATAACTGTCGGTACGAAAGTGGTAAATTACATTTACAATAGAATGAATTACTTTTAAATAATATTGATGGCAAATATAGATTAATTTACTATATTATATAAGTCTTGGGGATAATAGTCTGCAAGTATTTTAGTAATTACTGAGAGCTATGAAATAAAAAATTAAAATTATCTTTTTTAATAGCCGAAAAGTTTGAGATGTAAAATGAACTAATAAAGAGTGCTTAGGTTAAATGGATCTAAATAATTATAATAATAAAATAAATATTTAAAAAATAAACAATAACGATAAAATAATGTATGCGCATCACAAATAACAATAATTAGAAAAATACATTAAATACCAGCAAAATAAGTAAAAAACTAAGGATGAGTAAAACGAAATTAAGTAAGAAAAATAACCGTCTTTGTAGGTCTGTCCCAAAATGAATTGAGGCATAGGGACACAAAAGAGGGTAAATTCAAATTTCATATTTTTTAGGGAAAAAATGCCCACTATGCAGACAATTTTTTTAAAACAATTATTATTGGATCAGTATTTTTTAAAGTAGAATAGAAGTGGATTTGTAAACTACCAAATTAAAACAAAATGTCAAAGAGTCATTATTTTAATAATAAAACAATAACACACAAAGAAAAAAATTTGCGAAAAACAAAAAAAAAAAAAAAGGTTTCAAGATGTATGATATATGATTTATGAACAATGAACAAAATGTAATTTTTTCCCCGTCTACCACTCTATGGACAGTCCAAAACAAGAAAAATCAAAAATGACTCATAACATATTTCTACTAATTTTAATACCTTAACTATTAATAGAAACTTTGTTTAATGTGCAGTAGTAATTCCCACAGTAATCATTAGTCTAAATCTTATCCTCGAAATGTATTGCATCCTAAAATAATATCTAAATTCTATTGCCAAAGAAATGTTAAATTATTCCAATAGAGCGACACTTTCACATGTAAAACTGGCTCTCCTAAATCCGATTTGCAAACAAATAAGTTAAAAGCCGACATTTTGCGAAATCGTGGAGTTCTTTTTCAAAGCCTCCTCCCTCCACCTTCCAGATTAATCGTTATTTATGCCTGGACTTTCGTTCGTGTTCAGTCCTTGTGCCATTGTGCGACAATTATTCCGTCCGTTATTCACGGATGGATGAATAATGGTATTGAAATATGATGTAATTATATCTAGAAGCGGAAAATAAATGGAACTATTTTATTAATTACATAAATTAAGAGCTATTTAGTTTTTTGTTTTTATTAACTGAAACCATAATATAAATTTTTAATAAGGTACAATAGTAGGTAATTCTCACATTCCACTCATAACTAACACTTATCCAAGGTTATCAACATCGATTGGTGAGTAATAGAAGGTGCTTTAGAGAAGATTATTTTTTCAAATATTCAATAATCTATACAATTTTTAACTGATTCATTCCCAAGTTATTAATTATAAGATATACAACAGAAGTTATGATCGACGGGCTCACATGATAACTTTTTCTTTATAATTTAATTAAAAACCAAAAGGATATTGAACGTACTAGGAGGATTTCCATTAATATGTCAATAATTGTGATCCGTGATTTTATGATTTATGAGCTATAGGATAAAATGTTTTTGTTGAAAATGTAAAAAAAATTAAAAAAAATTGTGTGTGTATATCATCACCTTTAGAAATGAGCTATGAACCATTTTTGAAGCACAAATAAATTGTAAAAAAAAATGTAGGCTAAAATAAATTAATAAAAATTATTCCTTTCATTAGATATTATTTAATTTCACAATTCAGTTTATGATATTTACGCTGCTCTCGATTAAACAATATGTATAAAACCACCGAAAAATATACCTTAATTCTGGATAAAAAAAAAACAGAATAGGTTTTGATCTATATAAGTTTTCAATGTAAGTTCTCTCAATTTCAAAGGATTTTCTGAAGTTACTTTTATAAATCTCTAAAGATTCATAAAAATATTTAACTATACATTACAATTCTTACTCAGTTTGAAATAGATTCTTTATTCAGAGCAGGCAAAATTTATTGTTCGAAGTATCTTAGGGATCGAATTTCAATATGGCATTGTGTTACAGCATTAACTTTCTCCTCGTAAGAAAAGAATTACTTTAGTAAGTACACGCATGGAGAGGATTCACATGTCTTCATTGGTTATTACCACTCGTACGATAAAACGCAAAAGTAGACGATACAGAAGTGCAGCGGGGTATTGCACTCCTGCTAAATTGAGAAGAGGACCCAAAAACCGCAGAGCCGGGCCAGACGCATAAAAAACCGCCGCGACTGTCTGGGGGGTGCAGCGAACCGGTCACGGGTGAAAAAAAAAACATCCAACAACTATCCTTTGGGTCGGCTTTGAACTTTTTGTCCTCTGTTGCCGAATTCTGCAGCCCGCCACCTGTTCGTTCGTCTGCATTGGGCTGATGCACTTTTGCTTAGTCCTTCACTTCTTCTCAAACCAACTCCTAGCTTTATTCAGTCCGTCATGTACATACTACTTTTTACATAGATTTAGTACATTAATAACCAACTTAATTTGGATTTTAATAAAGAGAAATAATATTTAAGAAATAAATCTTTATCTTATAATTAGGCAATGCTCGTAAAATAGAACTAATTACCAGTTTAGCAGAAATCTCTGCCTACAACGCCCTGACGAAGACCTGCAAAATCAGGTCGAAACGTTGGCATAAAAAAATTTTTTTTTGTTTATTTATGTGGTTACGTTGCTGACCGCACCCCCCCCGACCATCTTCTCCAATCAGTTATCTACGGTCAACTATCTACACCTCAAACTAATTACCTCTTTTAAATGAAAATTCATAAAAATTTAAAACTTAATATATCTTAAGAAACATTATTTTGGATATTTATAAAAGAACAACTTCAACTTCAATCAAATCCAATTTTAAATGTGTTAGAATGTCCATTTTAGATTTTATTAATTTTTTCAATTTATTAATTTAAATGTTTTTATCAATAAATTTTGACAATGCCAACGTTTTTTTAAAAAAAATTGGGAATTTTCTTTTGGGAATTTTTTTAAAGTTTTCTTAACAGAGGAACTTTATTTTTATATTATACCATGCCTCCTCTCTTTTACTGATATTCACATTTGTTTATTTAGTTGTGGCTTAACAATACAGTACTTTTGTAACAAATGTAACATAAACATAAAATATTATTATTGATTTGCTGTTCGTGTTGTGTCATTACAAGCATAGTAATTAAAATTAATTAATAGTTGTTTTTCTTTAAAAAAATAATTTTAATTTTTCCATATATATTTATCATTGGAGAGCTAGAAAAGGAAGGTTTCTCATCAGAAACATTTTTGTGCTAAACATGTCTTGTTCTGTTAATTTATTGATTCAAAATTTATTTTATTAAAATTTAAATACTACAAATAAGAAATATTAAAAAAAAATTGCTCAATCGAAGATGAAAATTTATTAACTTTTTTTAGCTAGTTTTTTTTTTAGTTAAGCACCAATTATGTTTACAAATGTATTTAGTCGTGTTATAAATATTTAGCATTAGCCAATCCATCTGAAAATAACAACTCTCAAAGTTTTCCGCTAACTTATTCTGTACTAGAAAAACGTTTTTATGATTGCAAGTATAAAGCATTAAGAGCATTCAGTCATAGGTTTTTCAAGACAAATAAAAAGGAACTATAAAAGTATCCCTCATGATGTTAAAGCCTATGTGCTCATTTTACTAATAAATTATTTTACTAAACATAATCTTAAAAAATTCCAGAAGAGGAAATATCCCCTGTTAATAAATCCAATTTTAATATAATAAAAATCAGACATATTTTTTATTTCTAATTTAGTTATATTCATACTTTCTTCGGGTGAGGTCAATTACTCATTATAAAAGTCTTAACCGTTGTTAACTATTAGTTCATTGGTAAACTGCAATAAAAAGTAATGGATTACTGTTTATTCTTTACAACAATTAGATGGTATGGAACTTGTGAATTTAAGGATTAAAAACTTTTTAATGTACTTCAAAAACTTTCTTAGGAGCGTTGAAAATTTTTTACTGGTCTCCTTGTAAACGAACCTTGCTAAAGATGCTTGTTAAAAGTTCAGCGGTACCATTGAAGGACTTCAGGAAGTAATGTCCTTTTCGACACGGCCGCGGAATGCAACCCAACCCATGCAACTCAGACTGATCATGTGTTCTACAAATGATCACTTTTCAATCTGTTATTATTGAATTCGGAAATTAAAGTGTGGAAGAAGAAATAGATATAGGAAGCTTTGGAAGTTTTCGTGTAATTGGTTCAGATTAAGAAGTGAATACTATTTTTAATCTTATTTATATTGATGATTTTCCTATCAAAAGTAAATGTATTCACTAATCAAAAGTAAAGATTGATTTGAAAAATAAAATTCTACACCTTAAACTTATTTAAAAATTTTAATTTCCCCTTATCAAATATTTGCTACAAATAAATATTATATTCAAGATCAAAATTATGACATGTTACGATATTAATTTTTTAACAATAATTTTCAAACAAATGCATTTACTAACTTTGCAGGATTCTTCAAATTCTGCAACTTGATAGGAATCTTCTCAATTATTATACTAAAGTCCAATTATTATACTCTAGTTTTTTAAGTCCAATAAAGAATTCAATTCTACTCCAGAATTGAAAATGAAGTAAGCTAAAAATTTGCGTTTAATGTTATATTAAAAAATTATTTAGGTGTTGGATAAATGTTTAATTAATGAGAGATTGATCATTTTTATAAAAATTAATGATTGCCTATTAGATGAGAAATTTGATTTACTTAAACATTTCCCTATGATTCTAGGGGTTAATCTATTATTTTGAATAATTCATAGATATTTTTTAAAAATAAAAAAAAATTCTTTGAAAAATAAAATTAATTCTCGAACATTAGTATTTTTCAAAACATTTTTTTTTTTTTAACAAAACGAAAATAATCTATAACGCCAATTAATGTTAAAAATACATTATAATAAATAAAACACTACAGATTTTTCAATATTCGTTGAGATTTTTTTCAGTATTCCGATATAAAAATAAAAAGTATATTATTTAGAAGAGAATTTCTTTTAGATGTAGATATCATATTTGTAATTTCTTTAATAATATTTTGTTATTTTTCAATATTTATTTATTCTATCACTATTATTTCTATAATTTAATTTATTTCTCTATTTAAGAAGATGAAGTCTTTTATTAATTCTCTATATATGGTATGAATGATTACTAACTAAAATTTTTATTATCTTTATTTGCGGCAGCTATTATTAGTATTATTCAATAAAAACTATAATAATAATAATGATTTAGGATGAATTTATTTAGCTTTATTGCCCTGTTTTATCTTTTTTTTTCAAACAAAAAAATTTAAATTTTATTAAAATATTTATATGCCTATTTAAATGCCTTAACTCACCTTATTTTATTTTTATACTACAAAATTTAAATTTTACAAAAATAAATTACCCCCTTTTAATTTCAATTTTCCATTTCACTTGTGTTAGAACGGACTGAATATTATGTATGTATCTTTTGAAATACATAATTTTTGATAATAGATTTTCAACTTTCAGCATTCGGTACCATCTATTAAGGACTTTTTAAATTCTTAGCCAATATCTTTAAGGAAGAAATTAAAATTCCTCAGAGTCAGAATGGGGGTTAAGAGAATTTATTAAATTCGGATGATAAGTCGTTTGGCCTTTCTAATCTACCCTTCGAATTCTCCGCTGCTATGCAACAAATAGGAAAAACGGCGACAAGCTATGCGTGTAATGCAGACTGTACATGGGCACTGCATATAAGATAGATGGGCACTAATACTGCTTGACGTGTATTTCATGTACGACCATCGAAAAAGCAGTGGTAGTCCTTGGAACTCTATGTTATTCCTGACCTCCATCATAGCGACAGATGCGGCACTCGATGGACGCTAGTACTGCTTCCAGATGTTGCTGTACTTCCTGTTATGTCCAGTTGATTTTTTTGTTACTCTAAAATGTATTAATATTTCATGTAATATACACAATTTATTATATTCATGTGATATAAGTGGCTACTAGAATTTATGGTAATTATAACATAGAGCAGGTGTTGTAAATCGACACAAATGTTATAGGTGGAATCCGCTTTAAGCATCTATTACTTCCTCAACTATTTAAGGGAGAAGAAATTAGAAATTACGTAAAATAAAAATGATACCCAGAAACTTTTTGCGTTAGTACTTCTCTGGTTCCGAAATTTTTATTTTTTTTTTGTTTTTGCTCAGTATGTAAGATTTTTTGCAATTAACCTTAGTTTAATTTTCCTAATTGACAAAAAAAAATAAATCCCTACCAACATTCGAGATTTTACGTTCCAAGATACGTCGAATCCAAAATTGGAATAAAATTGAAATCAGTTGATTAGCAGTACACCGTATACAGTACACCGATACATTGATTTTCCCCGAAATCAATGGGTCGATCTATGTAAATAAGACACTAAAATCACAAGTCACTAGACTTCCAAGAACTTTAGGATAGTTGTGGTAACTTGAACGATGGCAGTCGACCGATTAATGTTCTCATATCCCAAGGTCGTCATAGTCCGCTAGACCTGCGGTCTCCAACCTTTTTTGGTACAAGTAGAAAAATGGCGAAAGCCTTTTGGTACAAGTAGATAAATAGCGGATATTAACCCTAAATTATCATTTGAGACAAGTAGAGTGTATAATGCATTTTCAGCTAAATCTAGGCAAAGTTAAAATTCCTACCCAAAACCTGTGCAAAATTGAAAAAAATTTGACGTGGTAAGGTTCAAAAGTCTGTTTTGACATGACACGAACCCCTCGGAGGAGGCCCAGTATTCTGCAGAAACCCGGTTGGGAACCAATGGGGTAGAAAATACAAAAATCTAACTAACCAAATCATTTTTATTCTTGAGTCTTATTTATTTTTTCTAACTAATTTCTTTATGAATTAATCTGCTAAACAGCGGTGGTGTTACCCTCAGAGATGATTGGATAATATTAGCTGATGAATAATGGATTTATATTAGCTAAAAATATGAATATTTCCGCCTATGTATCAGGGTCTTACATCGATATTTGCTTATATAAACAATAATAATAACAATTTTTAATTGTAACTTTACTATAAATTATTTATGTTTCGTTATTTTCATTGCTCAAATGGTAATTTTGTATAAAATTAAAACTCAGTTTTTACATTAAAAAATACATAATTGAACCAAACCATTCTTTTGTTTCCAATTCTCTCATATAAATATATATCTTAAAGTTTTCCTTACTATGTTCGAAAAAAATAATTAATTAATTTAATACTCGTACTAAGGATTTTGCAATTCTATCCGTATTGCGTTTCTGAGAATTAAATTAAAGTTTGATTGCTAATTTAGATAGTATAATAAAGTTTATACTTTTTTACGACACAATTTAGGGAAGAAATGCAATAAAGGCGGTGGGATACACGGGCCCAGCGCAGTTCCGTTTAACGACCACCATTAGCGATTGCCATTCTAGACATTATTGGCAACTTTCCCTTCCTAATTGTAAATATTGTACTGGTTCCTGGATGCACTCTGCTGAGGCACCTGCATTTGTTTTTTCGGAGATCGCATCTGGCTGTCAATTAAGAGAACGAAGTTGGGAGAGAACCACCATGGCTATCTGCGTTCCAAAATATACCTACCCCGCTCCTTCTAAGGAGAATCAAAGAAATTCTTAATCATTTCCCCGTTTCGGTTTTTGTTATTTCATCTTCTTGTAAGGCGGAATGCAGGAATGCTTATTATAAGTTCGGGGGAATTCCAGGAAATGACTGAGATATGAGGTAAAAGAACGCTGGGTAATTGTTTTGCTGGATTAAAGAATGGAATTTAGGGAAGTTATTGCTTAATATAGGTTTGTTTTTCATTTTTTTTTTTCTGTTTTAATTTATAAATATAAGACATGCTAAGATTTGTATTGTACGGGGGGCCAATATAGAGGATAAAATGGATTATTAGTAGTTTTTTCTTGTTTTATTGCCTTTTAGCAATAATTTGAACCAGCCAAGGACAAAATAATATTTAGAGTATCAAAATAGACAAGAATTTTATTTATTATTTTTTTCAAGAGATAATGTTTTTAACGCAAAGCCATCTTCAACACTATTGTAAACAAAGGGAAGTGGACCTCTACCAAAACTTGAAATTTTTCCAAAGCATTAATAAAATAAATATCTGATATAGTTTCTTTTTGTTTCTAATTACTGAGACATATTGCTATGCAATCGATTATCTTTTCGAATTACCATCTCAAAATCAGAGAGGTTATCTATAAATCTTTATTTACGGAGAGAAATATTTTTCCCCAGTTTCAGATAAAATACAAAGGAAGGAAGGTGAAAAGATTTCAACTGCTAAAGTAATTGTTTCGAATATTGTAATTTGATTTATTCTTTTTTACCACTATTGTATCTGCCTATTAAACTATTATAGAAATGTTAACAATTTTCAGATCCAAAAACCAAATCACTAAAAATATAATAATGGAGGATTCTGAATATTCTTGGGTTAGCTCCTAACTAAAACCTCTAATTAGCTAAAATGTGACTCAAATTTTTTTTTTTAATATTATTCATTAAAAAAATACATATTGGATGTATTTGTATTTGCTCGGTGCCAAAATAACACATAAAAATGATAGACATAAGTAAAATGTAATTTTAATTTAATTTTACATTTTTTCTATTGTGGAGGCTATACAATTTTTAAGCTAGATAAGGACAATATGAATTGATTTCAAGTAATGCAATTATTGTTTAATTAACAACAATAGAAACGAAAATGAAGTGAAAAATAAAAATAAAATGATATTTATTAAAAAAAAAAAAAATTAAATAAACAATAATAAAAATAACTGAACAGATTTTAAAGTGAATAATAAAGGTGCAAATTTACAATTATTGAATTAATATAATAGGGAGAATAAAACAAGATGATGCAGGATAAAATAAAAATAAGGATCCAATAATATCAATTACTAAGCACATACATTGCTAATGCAAATTGTAACATAAAAAATAAAAAATTAGTTTGAAAATTTTACCCCGATTATCGTTCCCAAAACTTGGATGCTGTGACAATGAAACAACAACAAAATCAATTAGAATCTCATTCATTTTTTTATAATGATAACAATAATTATTCACTATAAAATGCGAATAATTTATTTTTTCAATAAAAGGACTTTTAAGGTTTTCTTTATCAATCATCGACAGACATTTTCTCTTTCAGAGGCATATTATGAAATGTGCTATAGCTTAAGCTATAGCTTAAACTATAGCTTAAACTATACACGACAATAAATTATTCGAAATAATTTTTGTAAGGTATCAATTAAGAACTGAGTTATGTAAAAACATTTTTTCCGTGGCGTGTATGTAATTAAAGTTAAGATTTTTTTTTTAATGTGAAAATGTTTCTCTGTGTCATCCATGACAAGTAAAACATTTTGTTGAAGTAGGACTTGAAAATGGCATATTGTTTGACAATAACTTATATAAAATTAAATGAAAAAGGTCGGATAGATATTTTGAGAGAAAAAAAATAACTAAGGGATTGCTAATAAAATAAAAATAATATTGATATTAGATGTTATAACGATAATGGCTCAAAGTAAATATCCCAGTCTATACAAGAATTAATTTTAAAAAATAAATACATTCGATGTGTCGACTCGGTCATGACGATCTTATCCCTTTTAACGCTGAATCTAATTTGCTCACAGCTTAAGGGTTGAATTTTACTTACTTCATTAAAAGTTTATGTTTTAATTGTTAATTTATATTATTAATTTTGTGTATTGCAGAGCTTAAAAACATTTTAAGTTAATTCCACAAGAAAAAAAATGTTATTATATGAGTTATGGTTTTTTATGATTCTGTGTATAGAAAATCAATAAATAGCGACGATAACACAGGAGCTAAGTTAAGCTCTGGGTTTTCAATATTGAATAGTTTGCCTATGTAATCCAGCCGCAAACATCACGTGCAATTAGTACCTTCACTTATCTCTGAGGTGGAAACTATTAGGGTATCGCAATAATTGTAACATCTAATCCCCTTAATCGCTTTGCAGATTACCTTCACAAATATCTCTTGTCATAAAGACAAAAACAGGCTAGTTGCAAACTGACTTATGTAAGATCATGTCTCATCTTAAACCACCGGCGGCACATACTCTTTCACAAGGCATTATAAATGACAATGAACTCAAGATATCCTCCGAAGTGAACTGTGGAAATCAGAAACGTGTTAGCTTCCAGTTCTGAATAATTTCGAAGGTAAAATTCTTTACCTATCAATAAAATGGCTACCGTTTCATGGATATGGATCGGAACAGGAGAATTAGAATGTGGAAGAAAAAAAAGGGATTTAGAGCAGTAATGTGAGGTATACTGTAGGGATATAATAAAAAAAAACATAAGTCCATAAATCGAAAAGTTAATGAGATGGTTATGTAATATATTACCATTACATGTAAAGAATTTTTGGTGAGTATAAACAATGAAATATAATTTTTACTTTGTTAACTCTCAAAGTTATAAGATAACTCTAATAAATTTTTCGGGATCCCGTTAAAATAACACGTTTTAGACAAAATTTTGTTCTTAGATTACTAACATTTTACTATTTAAATTTAAATAAATTATAGAGTAATTTAATATAATAGGAAATTTTATGTAAATATTATCAAATTTTTTTTCAAATATAATAGCTATTGTCAAATTTATTTTATTCTGTAATAACTAAAGTTTATGATTGTTTTCATCATGGAACTCAAAGAAAAACGATCTCATTATTCTTATTATTGTTCCAAATGATGTAGTGTTTTATCCATATGGTCAAAAATGCCATGTAGGTAAGGTACAAGTGAAAATCCTTTTCCAGATTCCGCTAAAATTACAGGTTTTAGAATCAATTTGATATCAAATTAATACCATGGATGTATGGAGTTTGATTAAATTAACTCTAATTAATTATAGATTCACTTGACATAACACAATCAATTTATTGGGAAATTTTTAAAAAAATTATATTAAGATTACATTTTGACGTGTCAGAAGTTCTTTCAAATTCTAAAATATGTTTTTTTTTTATTATTGTTTCAAATAATATTATTTTATACCAATAAGGTCAAACATGCTATGTTGGTGATTTTGCATAACTAAAAATCGCAAGCATTTATTGAAACTAAAAAAAATATACGAATTATGCCTGGATTTAATTTATTTGGTTATTTATTCACTAAATTAAAAAAAAAAAATGAAAATCAAATAAAATTGATTTTTTTAATGATATTTCAGAACAAATATCATAACATCACCTCTTATTGATATATTTACAAGTGAATATTGCCACTTTATTCAAAAGTTTATCACTGTAAGTGTACCTTTGATCCTTAATCTATAATTTATTAATTTTATAAATAACAAAAATTCCAAGTGTTATTAAAAGAACATCCTAAATAAAGTTGTATTTCACAAATATATAATTTTAGTTCATCTAATTGAATTACGATTTCAAACATCTCGTTTAAACATCACATATGGAGGTAAATCATTCTGGACCAAACCTACAACAAATTGCATATAAGGCATACATGAATAGTTCTACTTGATGTGAGGAATAATAAGGAATAATTAGTTTTCGTTTTTAGATACAGTTATTCAAAACGTTTACGGATAATAAATATCTCGGGCTTGGTAGTCCTTGAAAGATAAAAACCAGTCGATTATTCATATATGGAACTCATTTTATACTAACGGTAATGCCTTTGAAGGAAGTTATAGGACAGACTTAATTACAGATAAGTAACATATGGTAATGAATTATAATAAAATATGTTGTGTTATGAACTTCAGATTTTTTAAAGATATAAAACCGATATATGTATATTTAAACTAATATTAGTAACTGCGTTCATACATCGCAGACTGGTGTCTGGTCAGTGTCCACTCCGGGGTCAATTAAGGATCTTCTCCAGCAGGAAGTTCTAAATGATTTAATGGTCGCTATAAAAGAAATTCTGTCTTTATCAGCAGATGTGAATGTGACAGTGTCCTGCGTAACATAAGTCGTCCCTTTCACTAAATGTCTGCTCTTATAGAAGACCATCCACCAACCTTCCCTTCCTGATGATAAAAATAACTAAAATTCTTGTGGTAGCCTACAATAATAGTAATAATAATAATAATAATGAAGGACTAAGAAACCCAAAGGTTCGATGCCGATACTACCAACCGCTCTATACAAACATCCTTGCAGCGATGCCCCTCCGAACCCAATTCTACTAAATCAGCTTTAACGCAATCCTCCCATCTACGTTCAGGGTATAAATACATATTTCTACTGGATTGCACTATTACACGGTTCAATGTATTGGTAGTGATTGTGAAGTCCACATACTGAAAGTTCAAGAATTTAAAACCAGAGTTTTGAGAATATCAAATTGAAACTGTGCAGTTCTTATTAAGGATGAATTTTTATAACAAGTCAACTTAAAGGGCTGCCCGTAGCTCAGTGGTAAAGACACAGTCTTACCAATTTGATGTCTTTTGGCGGTGCCGGTTCGGATCCGGTCTTGGGGGGTCGACTTTTTTCATTGAGTGGCGGTCCCACAAAATGTAAAACTTTGACCCCCACCAAGATTAGGCAGTATAGGACTCCAATGGGGGTGAGTCTTGGTAAAACAAAATAAAAGTCTACATTTTAACATCATCCGTTTCTTCTTCAGCGCATTCAGTTCATAACTTTCAATAACAAATTCTTATAAAACACAAATTTCATTACAAGTTTTTATAGGCCCTTTTTTCCGATTCAAAGCGACCTGGAGGTATGAAATGCTGACAACGCAAACCTTTTTTATTTATTTATTTTTTTTAATGATTTACTCGCTGTTTGGACAATTGGACAAACCTAATGAACTAAATGGTTTGCGAATCATACTGGCCTTAAGAATCCATCATCATAATCTGAGTATTCTCAGTTGGACGAAGAGCCTTGAATCCTCGAAGTTAGGTTAGTTCGATTTTCAGTACTATTTGCTAGCAAATTGACAAAAACCCGAAAAATAAAACTTTTATATTTTTTAGGAACATCGCAAATATAAAATTACATTCTCCAAAAAAATTGTTCATTTAAAATATATCCTTCCACATTTCATGTTCAAGAGAACTTATAGAGTAGTTTACAAAATCAAATTTTTCTTTACTGGTTTAACTACCTAGTTTCATTTTAGAATTTTTAAAATTCTTGCTCTCTCTCCCCCTCTCGGTTTTTTTTTTTTTTTTTTTTAAATAATTATATATTCTAGGATATTAGATTCTAATCTAGGATATATATATATAATTTTCTAAAAGGTAGTTGCAAGTATTGATTTTCAGGTCAAGCCATAAGGTTTTCAGGGACATAAAGGGGTGTGTTAAAATAACTACATAATGAGAGGATACTTCGAGGAAACGGGTTCAGAAAAGTCTCGTTTCCGTAATACTTCCAGGAGTATGCTCCGGTGGGAACTAAACCCCTTCTATGTAGTAAATATAAACCTTTTGAAACATTATATTTCGGGCTGATTTCAAAGGTAATGAACATGACGTGAAAGTGTCTTTGATGTGTGCCATAGGTCGCCCACGCAAGAGGACCACCATCTTCCCTTAAACCGCTTCCTTAAGCAAAAATACAAGTTATTACTCTTACAAAATCTCAATTTAAGTTCGGGAGCTTTATAGCGACAGTATCTTCCTGAGGGGCGGGAGGAAGGGACATAAAATAAACGCGGTACTAGAACAATGAAATAGGGTTTAGTAACCCAGGCCATGATATTTTCGCTGAAATGTTTATAAAAGGTCGGAGTTTCTCAGTTATTGTCGGCTTGGAACAGAGTAAAACGGGAACGACGCTGTAAAGCTGGCAAATGGTTTGGTATAAGTAAGATAGAAGGCAAATTCTGCTCTGTCTTAAAGCGAATTTCTACCGTTAATGCCTCAGAATTATTGATAAAAATCTGTAAACCTGTATTCGCACTCAATGTTTAAATTTTAAGTACCTTTTAAGATATTAAAAGATATAGTTTGTTTTTGTAAAATAAAGCAATCGACAGCAATGTATTATTATTAATATTACTTTCTAAGTTTTATGACAGGGATAGATATATTATTAATAATTAATTATACTATTAAAGTATAGTAAAAAACTAATTTATACATATATATTAACATAATAATAGAAGATAAATAAAACAGTTGGAAAAAGGAGAAATAACAAAACATGAATAGGAAAAAAGGGGTAAACCACCTCCCTCCCTATATATGTGGTTTTAATTTTTCATAGCTAAATAATATCATATATGTTTATCTTCTTAAAATAATTAAATATTTCAGAAAAGTAAAGGCTTTTGTCGTTTATTAAAGTTTCCAAACGATACAGGAGTCCGGTGTTTATCAACAACTGCAGTCTATCAGGTTTTCAAGTTGTGTGTACAAACAATTTAATGAGGAATTAACAAGCAATCAATGGTTGCGAAGTTTATTTGTAAGATATCCGAACAGATAATTAATTATGTCTTGTTAAAATATCTATTTGTTATTTATTTATGTTTTCTTTTAGTTATGACGTTTTATAGTGAAATATTGCAAAATCGTAAAATAATCAAATGTATGCATTAATTGCGTCTTGAATGATATGAATAACACAATACAACTGAATTACTTGAAATTGAGTTGAGGATTTTAGTAGAGTATAAATAGAGAAAGAACAAGGTTATTATTGAGCCAAAATAATGATTATTAAATTATATACCATTTTAATGCAATGGTACTGAAAAAAGATAATATATATGATATCGTATACAAGAGAAAATAATATAATATTAGGAAAAAAAAAGATTTAGAATTATTCAACTGCACTAAAATAAGTGCAAAAAATAAAAAAAATAAAAAAAATAAAGATTGTAAACGAAACATAGGTAGGTATTTAAAAGGAGAGGTATTGGAAATATTTTTTTATAAACCAGTTAGAGAACGATTTTTTTTTTAAGCTCAGCCTTATGCCACTCTTATTGCATAAGAGGATTAATAAAGTTTTAACTTTATAGGACTTATTTATTGTTAAGGGGTAGCATTACATTAATCTTCTGATCTTTAGGCCAATATGTTCTATTGCGCCTGACGAGGTTATCTTAAAAAAATATAAGAACATAAAATTAAAGAATAAGAAAGAAAATAACGTTTATGTGGTAATTAATGATGAAATAATAATAATAATTGAATTAAAAAGAATTAAAATCTGTAAGCTACAACCCATGAAGGGTCAAGGGTGCAGTATTTGGTAGGAAGTACTGTTACTAAACCAACGGATGAGCAAGGGAGGTGAGTTGGTCAGAATCACACACGACCGCCAGATTTTTACCCAATTAAGGGTATCGAATTTAAGAGACTGGGTAACAAAAAAAAATTGCCCAGCCGAATTCGGATCCGAGTCCTTGGAGTTAGCAGCATCGTACCTTACCACAGTGCCAACTTTAGGAATATAGAAAAAAATATTACCAATAATCTATAATTAAATGGTAAAATTGAAACATTTTGGAAATAACGAGACATTCATTAAAAATATAAATCTACAAACATATAGTCATAGAATAAATTAATAAAAAATAAGTGGGTACTTAGAAGTAGTTTTAAAAGGTAAAACATAAATATTACAAATAATTTTAAGAAACCACTTAGAATAAAAACAATGAAAAATGATTTTTTTTTCACAATTAATAATTTTAACTTATAGGTATTTTGGTTCGATGACACCCTATTAACGCGATAAATAAAAAAAAAAACCCACAAACGTATATTTAAAGGATAAAAATAAAAACACATTTATTTTTTTATTTATTTGATCTTCGGTATAAATCTGTTTAAAAAACCTTCTTATAATACCTACCTTTACTTGTCGATACCAAATACCATTAAAATAATATTGAAATTCGGGGGAAACTCATACGGTGTTTACTCGGCTGGTCAAATAAGTAATTGTGAAAATTTTTTTCGTAAGTATTGATTTAAGATGGAGAAATAAAAACCGTTTATTAAGGTTCAGGCCATTAAACCTAGTCCAGTAAATATTGAAAGAGATGGATAAATATACATCAAACATTAATTTGGACTAAGTGGTTTTTTTATTTTTTTATTTTCATGTTTTAATAATTGTATTATTGTACACCCTGAACGTATGCGAAGAGAAAGCATTTGACTATAAATAAATTAAATAATATCTTTGTTATATTGGAACACATTTAGTTTAATGAGCTACATAATTGAAGAAGAAAAATAAAAAGATATTTGGAGCGATAACAACATGCTTAATGCCATGTAATAATAATGGAGTATATTTAAAAACAATCATGGGACGAATTACCGCCATTAGTAAAAAAGAAACAAACTGATTTAATATGGCAAACGGTCATTTCGGAACCAACTTATCCTTCATCATTATCATGAGCCGAGACTTTAATCTGATTTATCCTCGCGGTAGGGATGAACATACAGAATGAGGCAGGAATGCGGTCCACAGCTTGATAAAGGTCCTAGCTAGGCCGTATTAGGACTGCTAGGACCTCCTCTATATCTTCCTCACTGACTTTGGCATTTTTTCATCTTGTTATTCCATCCCTCTTCTTTATCTTTTGTCCTTTCCGATCCATTCGGCTCTAGAGAGAGGGGGGGGGAGTGCATTGCACTTTTGGCCGGCCAGACGCAATAAAAAGAAACAGAGGCAGGCGAAATGCATGCAATAAAATTTAGCCGTTGATGGAGGTCGGGTTTCGAAGCCGCCCTCCCGGCTGATTTGTATTATTCTGCTCGACAGAAAGGGACGAAAAATAAAATAGATATTGATATATATTAGAACGGTAATTGGGAAACGTTATACTTTTGTCAGGCTGTTTTAGTACCACGGTTCGGAAAAGCGATAGCTGTCAATTTGGCAAAGAGAATAAATTGCATTGTCGAAGGAAACAACCTCTCAAAGCGGGCTATTTACAAGACTGTTTACCTCTCCAGTGAGGAGATTTTATCGCCAGCTTCTTTCTGCATTCTTACATGTCAGGATTCGACACCAACTGTTGCACGCTTGGTGCAAACCACTTACAACAAGATGTATCGACATCAAAACATCAAACCGTGTAACGTATGTGCATCCTCGACTACCCGTAGGCGCCAACGATCATCGATTGATAATTTTGACTTTTTTATTTTTTATAAAACTTAATTTATCGAAAGTTACTTACTGGATTGAATTTAAAAAATAACTAAAATAAATTACATACATTCGTATAATATTATCTATATCAATATGATTATATTAGAACTTGAAAAAGTTTGCAATTAATTTTCTTTTTGCATGCTTGAACCCTTAAAACTGTTTAGGACGGTCTTTCATTAGTGAAAGACTGAGGAAAATAGAAAACAGTGTAAGGATTAGAGCAAAGTTCAATATCAACCTTTGAATTCAATGAAACGAAAATAGTTTGCTTTATGTATACAACAATGAATACATACTTTTATATGAAATTCTTTATGGTTTCCTCGGCAGCTAAGGAAGCTTTATATTCAGATAGGAAATGAAAAAAAACTAATTTACTTACTCACTCCGTGAAAAGATTAATAAAACAAAACATAATAAAAAAAGAATTGTGCTGAGTTTCGAAAGTTTTAAAGACGGTACGTGAATTCCAAAACGTCCAGAACAATTTAATAAAAATTCTGGTATAATAGAAGCCTTCTTATTTTTGAGACACAATTTAAACCATAAAATGGCATACCTACAAAATTAATTAAGCTGTCTACGAAACAACAATGCCGTGGATTACGCCAATGCAGCCAATGAAACCCTATTGAGCTCTATGAAAATGGATATTTTAAACAAATATTCAACAGAGTTCTATTATATTTTTATACAATAATTCAATTGAATATTATGATTTTTTTTATTAATAATGTACCATTATTTTTCAAGAGTAATATATTGTTTCAAGGTACGCATCTTGCTCTGTTTACTAGGTTTAGAAAAAATTGTTGGAAGGAAAAGTAGTTCTGAAGGGGTATGAATACAGTTGGTTATTTTCTCAGGAACCTAGAGGAGAGGAGGAAAGATATACAGGGAAAACGCTTGCAATGAGGGCCAGTCATCATTAGTTACGCCACTGCTAATGAAAATACATACGTATTTTTTCTTCAGATATCGTTGACAGAAACATGTATGTTCTTCTAACGAAAAAAAAATGATACTATACAGTTTGAAATAAGTGTGAAATTTTAATGAATATTGAAATTAGTGAAATCGTTTCAATTTATAAACTTGTTAAAGTGTCTAAGATTGTTAAAGATTCCCAAATTATCTATGCGAATCATCCCGTCAACGTTTTGGTCGCCCAATATGATTCTTACTCGTAGTGTTCCTTTATCCGTTCCTACATTCTTTGACCTCTATAAATCACCCTCTCATTTCAATCGTCACGTTACAAAAATTATATTTATGCCATTAAAGTCAGATTTTCCTATTAATTCATTCTTCTATTCAGTGTCAATATTCTATGAATAATTTTCAAAGGCTTTAAGGTCTTATTTAGTGGCCACGTGAAAGATTCTCAATAAAAGAGTCATGCTTCTTTACCCATTTAAGAGTACCAACTTCATGAGGCTGGGTGAACCCCGAAGGTCTCCCGAATCCGCAGGACTAACTCTATAACTCTATACTAACCCTACAGTTGCTATATAATTTGAATCCGGGTCCTTAGAGTTAGTAGCACATTACCTTAACACTAAGCCACCCACTCCCTATATTATATATACATAGATAATTATTTCACTATAATTTTAATAATGTTCTATGTTTCAGTAAATACATTTTTAAATTTAATTCTTAACTAATAATGACTTTTACAGAATAAGTTTTGTCATAATTTTAAAATCCATAACTGCTGAACTTTTTTGGTAAACAATAGTTGAGCCTATATCCTCATCTCATCATTATCGAATTTCCGGCTTCATTAAGCATTATTATTATTTTATTTTTTTATGCTTA
>NW_027113702.1:652016-656297 GCF_000696795.3 Halyomorpha halys | reverse complement strand
TGATGCCTATCCAAACCTCAATTTACGATAGTAGTCTCTTACGAGAAACTCTTTTTTGATCATACTAGCTCGAAAAGTATTAGATACGTTTCTATTAAATACGTATACCGGAAAGTAAATTAGTTAAAAGATTTATAAAATTATGTAAAATATTTTGTTTCGGTTTCCTAAGGCGCATTACCAATAATCCGCGGACTATCTTTGTTAAGTTTGAAATTTATGGTTTTACGTTTTTTTTTTTTTTTATATTTATTTTTATCGATGGTTATGAACTCTATGTTACTTTGTTGTATTTTTAGTTTTTATAGTTTGAGATGGAGTTTTGTGTTTATCAATCTTTGGAATTCTGGTTCGGAGACAATGTAATGATTATTTGTCAGGAATGTCAACTCTATTATGATAATTTACAAATCAGTTTAATGTTTACTAGGTAATTTCTAAATTAGCTTATTTTTAAGATATAACTAATATTGTTATGACAGAATAAAAATATTTCCCTTTCTCAGAAAAATTATTTACTGCTCACCGAGCGCCATGAAGCCGAACGGGTAACGCCCCAGCTGCTAGGGAACAGAAAGGCCTATAAGAGGGGACTATGAGCAACTAAGATTTGGTATTGATCTTTCCCTTCAACTCCTCTCTCTTCGCTTACCGGAGATTGCTAATCATAATCTTCTATCACCTTCTCCCATATACGTCTTGGTCTAGTCCTCCTACTTTTATCCTTCGGTTCAGCGACAATTACCTGTTTAGTGATTCATTAGCTACCCATACCCAATTTATATACTCATTTCAGTCGCCCCATTAAGTTCCGAAACATTTTTTTAAAATTATGAATTGATAACTTCCTCTGTAATAGTAGTATTCTTAAATATTTTTGTTTTTTAGAACAGGTCTGCTTAATTATAGGTTTTTCTCTAAGTATTCAATTTATCCTTGACTGTACCATGTATGGAAGAGATTTGGCATAGGCGAACGTGAGGCAAATTTTAAATTTATGTCGCCATTAATAATTATTTATGAGAGAGTGTTTAAGCATTTCGAGAAATAGAAAAAGTAGAAATCAGTCAATTAAATTTATATTAAACTACGCCTGTCAAATGTTTAAGGACACCTCAATTTTTTGAGAAAATTTCAGGATAAGTTCAACAAAACTAAAATAGCATTCTAAATAAAAAATTACTACAAAAAATATATAAAACAATACAATTTTAAAGGAACATAGTAATAACGTATGTTTTTCTAGTTTCTGCTTATCTTATTTTTTTTTTCCATATTTCTGTTGTGTACTCAATCACGTATATTTCAGAGTTAGTGATTTTTCATTTGAGAAAAAATCTACGGGACGAGCCGTTGTTGAAAATAGTTTTTTCCAGAGAATTAGTTTTTGAGTGAGCAAAATAAATTTGCGGATGTGAAATCGAAATTAGTGAATGTAATTAAATTAACTCTATACGACACTATTTCAATACTAATCTCATCTTCTCTTCAAAATTTAGGACAAATTGGTGAGCCGTTTCCAAATATAGGCGTTGGAAGAAAAATACGTTTGAACAAGTGTAAGCGAAGTTGCACCACAGAATCCCATGAAACTGATACAGCAAATATTTTCTACACTCATCCCCAGATGGCCTATAAATTTAGGTAAAATCGTTTGTGAATTATAATTTTTTCGGAAAAAAAGTTTTCGCATCTGTAAAAAAAAAAAAAAGAGTTTAATGTAATAAAATGAACATGAACTAGGTAGTAGCCCACAAAATCCCGGAAAAACTCATAAAAATTAATAGTTCGATGGATTCTTGGGGGATTGATTTTATAATGGTCTTTTCTTAATTTTATCACATCCCATCCAATGCTTTCGCTTCACCATGCACAAGAATATTTTATTGACACGCATTTTTCGAACACGGCTACTCCGTTATTCTTTTTTGATTTATTCTAAATCAACAAATTAAATTTACGAAAAAAAATATATAAATTATGTTCCTTGACATGAAAAGATACGTGATGATTAGACACCCAGTAGAAATTGTGATGAATATAAACTGAATTGCCAAACTATTTCTTTTATCGTTTTCACAATTTGACCCAAATTTACATTTACATAATGGGTAGTATGGATAAAAACAGAAAAATATATATTGGAAATATGCAAATAACAACTCGGAAGAGTTCTTACACAACAGAAGAGGTGGTCCTGAAATTTAGACTGGTTGTATATGTTAGTATAATAATTTTATATAATATTTGGAAAATCTCAATTAGGTTTTTGCTTATTTAGGCCCTATTAGTAGTGAATGGCACAAACATAAAACCAGGGCAGACATGAGAAATTATATCTCACATCAATATCCTGGGTTTGCTTTAATAGTAAAGAGAACATGTTAGGGCTTTGAGGGATGATAGAACGCTTTAATAACAAGCAATGCTGTCTAAATATATTGAGTTGGTTCGTATACAGCATAATATCAAATCCTAAGAATTAACCTAAATACATGTATTTGTTTATTTATATCTTTTATCTCACATATTTATTATAATATATAATTATTATAATAACCGAATTAATTATATTAAATCACTGAATTATTTTCCTACTTTTAATTCCATTACTCATTTCCCTTTCATCCTATATTTTTCCTTACAGGGGTCCATCACGCTCTTCAATTCATTAAAAAATGTTATATAAATAAAATGGAAATACAATATATAAATTGACACATTCGTTCGTTTGTGAAAAAAAAACAGGCATAAATGAAATAAATTGATAATGATGGTAAATAAAAAAAAATCTTATATCCATTCTCATATCATCCACTAAACATTCATTCATTCTTCTACTTTACAAAATATTACTATCGAATAAAACGAAAAACAAATAAATATTTCTAAATGTCTTAAATGCCTAGAATAATCCGTTCGGTATTTTTCGTGCGAAATAATAATTCGCAAGGACTGCATAGCTAATGAATTTTTTATTCTAGAATTTCTCACCTTTTTTTCTTATTGGAGACCTTGAAAACACGCCCCTCTACTAAATCACTGATTAAGAATTTTTAGTTCAGAACATTCAGCATGAGATTATTAATTTCGAGAAGACCCTGTTTTAGATATTTTTCGAGACTAGAAATTCTTTTTTTTCTCCTTTAATATACTTGATACTGTCAGTTTTAATTTCCATATAAAATTCCATTTCCAAAGTAATAACAGATCCTATGAATGAGGAAAATGACAGGGATGGGAAAGACATATTTCAGGTAATACCTGAATAAAACTGTCAGGTGCAGCAGGAATACTAAAGCTGAATTTAAAATTGTGTTCGTAGTCAACTGTTTCAAATTAATAATTAAGTGAAACATTCTAGGGTAAGACTGATTGCTGATAAAAATTATAAAGCGTATTAATATTGAATGGTAATAATTGAGTATGCCCAGGTGTTAAAACTAATATATCTGATCATAAGTAGAAATAAATAATTTTCAATTGTTACTAAAGTAATAGACAGAAAATCAATTACCTGTATATGTGGCGTGGAATTCCATTTTTATTGACTTTAGACATGATTGATTTGCTTGAAATGCTACGTTTAATGTGAATAAAGGGTTTTAAATTTAAACCTGACGTATCTCAGCTTGACGTGAAAAACAATTTAATTCAATTTCTGAATATAAAAATGAATAAATTTCATTGAGTTCTTATAATTTAAAGAGTTTACATTCTCGGTTTCTGTCCATTTTATAGTTTTATGAAATAATTCATTGAAACTATCCACAGAGTAGATCACAAAATCGTGAGCATGAAATGCAACATGATGGGAATTTTGAATGAAGACTGTAATGAAATAATAAAGTTAAGAATAACGTAAAGAAATAATGTAATTTAGTGATTTTATTTAGTATTTATATACACTTCAATTGCTGATTTTTCTTTTTTTTTCTATTCATTGTTTGATTATAATTTATTTGATCCCCGTAAAAAAATCAATTCCATTGTATTTTATTTAAATAATTTGTTAATATGCTCACAGCTTAATATAGTGATATTTATATTTATGAAATGCATAGTTAACAAATTTTAATTACGATTTTGTTGGATCATTTGTCCAATCATAAGAATGTTCTGAAAAAGCCATTCATTTGTTAAATTTTCTCAATTCAAATTTCTTAATTTTTTTTCATCAATAAATGATATCTACGAATAGCATTATGAAACTTTATTTAGCTTTATATTTTAGCAATCTATTCCAAATGAAATATTAATTAGAACATCTTAAAAAATATA
>NW_027113702.1:645162-651821 GCF_000696795.3 Halyomorpha halys | reverse complement strand
TATTTAATAAATTTTTGTAGAAAATTTAATGCAAAATAATTGTTAATGTTAATCAATCATTAAACATTATGTTAAAATGAAAACAAATTCAATTAAAGAATACTTGATTTGGTTATCAGTTTCAATTATTTTTCATTTAATTCTCAAGAAAAATTCTTCACTTATTAAATGAAATTAAATTGAATCAAGCATGTTTGTGTTACTAATAATTAATTTCTTTTTCACTCAAATAATCTAGAAATTGTGGTATATGTTAATTCTTTACTTCATAAATCAAACTATATAACTTATTACAAAATTATTGATGAACATTTGAGATAATATCCTCAAAACTATATATACATCCATATTAAAAAAAACTAGGATTAGATTCTTTAATTATTTAAGCGGAAAATATGGGTAATCATTAAAAATCTTTTTTGTATGGAAAAAAAAGATGATTGATAATCTTCATCAATCATTAGAAATTATATTTCACAAAAAAAGTTAAATAGTATGCAAGAATTGGTTAACAGAATAAATTATTTAATATTAAAAAATAAACATAAACTACAAATCATTAAACGATACAAATAATATGTTTTTCTCTATTTGATTAGATATTTGTGAAAAATACTATGGTAGAAGAGACCTACAATAGTGGTAATATTGAATTGTCATTTCATTATACTTTTCAGAAACATTAAAAAATTTGAAATCTAAGATTACGGTTCAACGTCCTTTAATCAACTTTCATTATTGCTGCGTAGAAATATTACCTGAAAATATGCATATGGCAGTTTTGTTTACATACGACTAAAAAAGAAGTTAAAAAAAAAACAAATCCTAGGATACTTTTGTTATAATTAAACTAAGCATCTCCTCATTTGCCTGTTTTCATTATTGTTAAATGTTTCTAAAAAAAAAATGATTATACTCACTATATTCACGAAAAACAGTTGGATCATGGATACTTACCTGCAAAAATAAAATAAATTAAATTAATATCATAAACAAAATAACAATTAATTAGAAATAAATCAATAATACAGCTTAAAAAATATATGTAGTATAATAAAAAAAATTTATGAATATGCATCATATTGCCCCATTCCTTTAATTAGTTTGAATTAAATAATAGAGAGAATATATTTCCATTTATATTTCCGAATTTTAAAAGTTCCAAATTAGTTGAATTCTAATATTGAATTTTTAAACATAACAATACTTATGAAAAATGGAAAATGTCTCATTATCATATAAGTTAATTAGTGGGATAATACAAGAGAACCTTCACATTTAACTCGTTAGTTCCATCTTCAGTGATGGATCGTTACTGTATCTGGTTTATTACTTTTAATAATGGACCAAGAATATTGGTTATAAATAATAAAAAATAGATAATGTAATTGATCAAGATAAAAAAGAACCCTCTCCTGTCAAAATTTGAGGTTTTCCTTTCAAGATATGTAGAATCCAAATCTCGAATAAAAAAGAATTCGATCCGTCCATCTTTTGCGGTTTTTATCTACTACTATTTATTTACTTGTCATTGAGAATGGGCCAACACAATTAAACTTAGCCACTACTTGACTGTAATAAATTATTTACCAACTATAAAAAATAAACAAAGTAATTTAATAAAAAAACTTAAGTTATAAACAATTTCTTTCACGTCGCCACTTCAGAGTACAAATAGGATGCGAATTTTCCGATGACCGCGAACAGATTAGCGGAGTCCCACAGGGTTGTGTTCTCAGCCCAAAACTATTCTGCCTAGCAATTAACGATTTGGGACTCAACTTGCCAAGGGGTGTTAAACCGCTGCTATTCGCGGACGATCTAGCCATTATTTGTCGATCGGCAAATACAATTACCACTAAACATAAATTACAGGAAGCAATCAATAGGATCAATCACTGATCACTTTCAATCGGTCTCGAGTTCTCACCTGAGAAAACCAAATCTCTCCATTTCACCCGAAAAGGAATAACACCACCATCTCCTGAAATCTATCTAAGCGATTCATTGATCCCCTACACAAATAACCACAGATTCCTGGGGATGATATTTGATCGGAAGCTAAATTGGGAAACGCACATCCCAACATTAAAATCTAATAGAATAAAAAAATGATTCTATTATTACAGCATCTTCTTTTGTCACCAATGACTCAACCCATACATGCATAAATTGTGCAGTGTATATAATATACAATAGCTTTAGCACTCCAATTCTTCATGACAGTGGCGCATCCTAACATATTAATCATTACCAACCCTTTAAGTTCATTAAAAGTCCTAAGGAACATTTACCCGAAACACCCGACAATCATAAAAATTCACAATTATACCAACATGCTCGAAAATTTGGGAAATAGCTGTTTTCCTTATATGGGTGCCGGGTCACGTAAGGATCGCTGGAAATGAACTGGAGGACGTTGCTGCCAAACAAACACTTGCTCTTCCAGGTCAGGGCGCGGCCATTCTGACACCCTAAGAAATAAATATTCTGGTGAAAATGCAATATCGGCTAGCTGGCTAGCCATATGAAATGAAAGCCCACCAATAAAATAAAAAAACGATTAAACCATGGATCAAATCAAACCGTTCCAATCGTCTGGAGGAGGTGGTTGCTGGCAGATTAAGGATAGTTCATAAGAATTTAACTCATGCATATCTGATGAATAAGGAACCAACGCCAAAATATCAATACTGCAATGGTGCACTTACGGTCAGTCACATATTTGAAGGCATATCTGATGAATAAGGAACCAACGCCAAAATATCAATACTGCAATGGTGCACTTACAGTCAGTCACATATTTGAAGAATGCCATTTCTATTTCATGAACTTAAGTAGACTGGGAGTGGGAACGAGTGCATCCGATGCCCTAAATAATGACGAGAGAAACATAGAACTGGTTTTAATTTTCTTAAAAAGCAATAACCTTTTGAATAAGATTTAAACCCGATAACTAAATAATTCTAAAATAAGTAATTAATTAAATTAATTTAGTAGTTATTTAAAGAGTTTTAAATCTTGAAATTGAATTATAAAATGTGAAGCATGGGAGTTGATGACCTCTGGGTTTTACACCCTAAAGCCCTAACGAACAACAGCAAGTTCACCGTGATGTTTTACGCCATTAAACAAAAACAAACAATAAAAAGTTCGAGAATACACAAATAAAAATAGTTACTTATATGTTTCTATTTTTTTATAATTAAAAAAAAATTACCTTGAATTGAAAAAAAAATTCCGGGACTATTAGACGCCAAATTATTAAGATTGGGCTGGGAATTTGATATAACAAAATAGCGCCCTATTAAAGGTTACATACGCCGCTATTTTGGTTATCGTGGAACAAAGGGGAAAATATGGTATTTGGGAATTATTATAATAAAACCTTTAAAAGAAAAATATAATATACAAATAATAAACGATAAATTAATAACCTACAGCGTTTTTAATTATGAAATCCGTATTTATACAAACCTATCAGTTCTATATATTTCTTTTTTCGACTCATTTTCATTTCTTAATATAAATCTTAATTAATAAATTCAAAAAACCTAAAGTTTCATTATTCATTGATAGTGCTTAAGTATTATTGGATCCCAATCTAAATAAACCTGGGTTTTCTCTTAAGGAAGTCTGGTAAGTCAATTCAACTTTGAAAAGCCAAAAATAATAGATACAGCACACAATACAAAAAACAGAAGATTTCTGGAAGCCATACATATAACAAAAAACATACAAAACACAGTAAACTATAAAACTGACACTAAACACTTAAATACACATTACGCCGACATTATAAATAGACTCAAAATATAAACATAAAAATCAGAAAAAACAAACGGGTTTAGGAAAAAAATCACTAAGTTTAATGTTGAATACAAAGCAGGACTTATAAAAAAAAACAGGGAGGTAACCAAACAGCACACTGGACATGAGATAAGGTCCAAAGAGTTAACATGAAATAATGAGTAATGGCTGTGCTAAGGAGAAGTGAAGATGCACAAATTAGTAATGGTAGAAAAGTGAGAACAGTGTAAGGATGTGACATGATTCCCTATATGAAATTAAAATTATGAAAAATTATGAGGTGAATATAATTGTGTGAATTATAATACATAAGGATGAAGATTGTTGTTATGATGGTTTATTATTGTTGTAGGTTTAAAGTACATACTGTAAATACAGATAGTGGTCCCGAAACGTTGTACTACAATATGATAATTTAATATAAATTGGAAGTTCATTAATTGGAAGTTTATTAACCTCAACAAATTTTTACTAAATAAAACCGTTTGTAATTAACTATAAATTTTATTTTTAGGACGATTTATTATCTTAGATTCACTGTATAAAATAACTTAGCTTATGTAAAAGTAATTAGACCAGTGATTATAATGGACCAATAATTGGCCGAGTGTAGTTTGTTTTCAATCGGATCAAAACGCGGGAGGTTTAAAGGCGTGAGGACTTTTTCATGTAGCAATCACTGCAGAGCTCCACACCTCATCCGGACAATTTTAAGTGGTGTCTTTTACGAGAGAAACTGACAACCATTAAATCTATTCAATTACCTGTTGATCTGAATAAAAATAAAAAGGTATTTTGAAATACGGCCGTATATTATTACAAAATGAGTGCACCTCTATTTTAACAGTGGCAGTTGTTCAGTATTTTAGGGGAACCGACAAGAAAAAAAAAACCTAACGACCTCGGAGTGCAACTTGGAAGGGCGGAAAAGCGAAAAAAAATGAAACTGAAAAGATCCCAAAAAAAAGTAGATGGCGTGCTTAGAGAAGACCCAGGATTCGGCTGAAATTTACGATATCCCCGGACTGCACCCCGCAATACAGCTCGACTATGTGGTCTTTTTACTGTCTGTTTTCGTTTTATGTGTCTTTTTGCTTAGGCCTGCATTCATCTACGGATAAGGAGGAGCTGCATAGAAATTCATGTCGGGATTTTCGGGAGAGGAACAAAAAAACTGTCTTAGCGATATCCTTTGAGACTCTTCAAGTGTGCGCCGTGTATACTCGTACACTCAGCCTGTTCCCTTTAGCGTACGCTTACATGCATGCCTCTGAGTTTATGAGTGGATCCATTTGCAATGCAAATAGCAGTAGTAATGGGCCTGTATCCCAACTTCTCGGCAAATAGGTGTGAGGGCCCGGACATCATCTTCAGGAAGCTATGGGATTTGACGGTATATATTTTATATACAAGCACTTACACTTATAATATTTATTTTGCCCAAGAATAAATCTCATCCATTGTAAATACACTTACTTAGTTAAAAATAAAAACACTATAAATATCACAAAATCTTAAATATTAATAGGTAAGGTATACTAAAATCTATTGGATAAGTTTAGGCAGTCTAATTTGAGTGGTTGAGATACAGATTAATATTTGTTGTTTTTATCAGTTTCATCCAGTTTTAGAAGTTGTTCTTTGGACCCGAAGAAGTAGAATTTCTTACGCTTTTGGTTATTTATTTTAGGAATCATATTTTTTTTTTGTTTTTACCGATGTTATAATTATAAATGCCTGTCGTATCAAGGAATTCGATATTTCTTAGTAAAAAAAAAATACGCCTTGCAGAAAAAAAATATATACATATGTTGTTTTGTTATTTAATTTTTTTTTCGTACTCATTCATAAAGACCTATGGTGTTGTTGTTGATTGTTGCTGAAAGGCGTAAAACCCTCTGGGCATCAACGCCTATGGCATGATAAAAGTAAAAAAAAAAAAGATAAAAAAATAAAAATAAATAAAAAATGGGGGAAAAAAAAAAAAAAAAAAAAAATCCGAGCAACAGGTAGTTGCATTATAAATGCTCCTCTTATGGTAATGCTTCAATTCAGAAAGAGGGTTTTAGGGGGGGAAATGGTTACCCTCTGCCCTCCGATCGAACACAAAGAGCCGCAAGAGGCCTCAGTCATGGCTAATGTACCCGGTCTCTCTGATACATGTTTCAAGGGATTTCCTCTTTCTCAATATTAGGTTACCTTTTTTTACAGGACAATACCTGATATATAATACATAACAGTTGCTAAATAATACAGAAAGGACGGCTAATGATGTTACAGGCCGACAAATAAGCCTCTGAGATCGATACTATATTGTCCCGCGTCGATGAAAAGGTGTGTCATATACTAGAGTAAATGCTTCATGTTAGGCTTTAAAACGGAACTGAAGGAGAGGCAAATTCACATCTTTGGCTTATGTATTTTTATTATTTAGCGTATTATCATGTTTCGTAAAAATAATTGTAACAATATAACATGTGAAGCTGTTTTGTGAAATTATAATGTAAGTTACAAAAATTTTAAAACTTTTTTTTAAAATATTTATTTATTTCTATTTACGACAGTATATTATAATACATTTAGTAAATCTGATCTAAGTTAAATTGGAGTGTTACAGGTGTGTTGAGAAACTACCCATTGGTAGCACTCTAATGTCACTTAGCTGGTCTCGTGGCCATCTTCTTTTCAAGCGCCTCGGAGGATTGTCAGGAATGGAAGAGGATGCAAGGTTAGAAACTAGGGGGTTTGAGTGGTTAGGGAGTTTATAATGGAAGGAGTGATATCTGGTTCGGGCTAGATCGGTTACATAGGGAACATTAAGGTCTTTATGTATGATTGTATTTGTGACA
>NW_027113702.1:635613-645112 GCF_000696795.3 Halyomorpha halys | reverse complement strand
TGACGTTTGTTTTGTCGGCATGTTGCGGCTAACGAAAGACAAAATGATAACCGAATCATAATAACTCAAAACATAAAAATGAAAAAGTATAGATATAGATACCATCAATAACTATATTTATCACCTCGCCTATTGATAAACTTTTTTTTAAATATTGCTAAAGCATATATTCCTTGCAGCCATGCATCACGCTATCGCTGACATCCCTAATCTCTGGTTTTTATATTCCTTTCGGTGGATAATAAGGAAATATGACAAACGTTTTTTTTTCTTCTTCTTAGAAGGATTTATTTGAAATTTGAAAGTTATTAGAAAACCACAACAGAGATAAACCGAAAGACGACATAGACGAAAACAAGATCGATTTCGGGGAAAGAAGTGAATGAAGAGCGTATTTTTTCCGTAAACTCCTAAATTACTCGAATATTTTTTATGAAACTTAACAAGATGAAA
Organism: Halyomorpha halys; assembly: GCF_000696795.3. Lineage (NCBI taxonomy): Eukaryota > Metazoa > Arthropoda > Insecta > Hemiptera > Pentatomidae > Halyomorpha > Halyomorpha halys. The sequence goes on along the minus strand of NW_027113702.1, from coordinate 644,659 downwards.
AGTCTTTTCCATAAAACCCTTGAATTTTTCGTATATTGAACATATCTCTAGGAAGCTTATTACGTATAAATCATAAACTTTAGATTTTATGTATTATGATCATTTAAAAGGTAATCAAATTAATTACCTTTAAACAGAGTGGTCATTAACTTTTGCCGCTCCTTTTTTTGGTTTAGTATGGTGATTTCGATTTTTTATTTTATTTTATTTTTTTTATGATGTAAAACATTAATAATTTATATAATGAATCATTAGGTAATTATTAATAATTTTTTGTGTCATTTCTTTCAAAATCCTATTTATACTCCTTTAATATTTATGTTTTTGCATGAGGTGTTTTTATGAGAAGTAATTACACATTTTTGAACTATTTTTTTTTTTTAATATTAAACATTTTAGGTTAAACGCACAAACATAGCGTATATTTGTAGATCGATTCGACTGAGTTATTAGATAAATTAAACTAACATTAAAATGAGCCTTGGGTGTTCCACTAATTACACATACGCTAATAATTGCCGAATGAACATGCAATTTCTTATCAGGCTAATTGTCTTGACCTTTGCCTGCTTCTCTATAAAGATAAAAAAAAATGCTAAAGCGTTACTTCTTAATTTCTCTCATACACAACCGTTATTTTTAGAGAGCAGATAATGTTTTAGCATACAAAAGGAACTAATTCCATGGTAGAGGGGGTATAACAGTTATTTTTTAACACTGGATTCCGAAATAACTGTGAAATTTAATTTTGAAAAAGTTCTTGTTCTTACTTTTTTTTATTAATATTTTTGAAACCATTAATGCAAAAACTATTTGTGTTAGATTTTTACTGTAAATTCCCTAGAAGAACTTTTTGTAAGAGTGTCTGAGAACTTACATTAACAAAACATTCACCAAATGTTCATTTGATATCCGTTCCTTAGGAATTTGTTACTAAACATATCTTTCAATATAAGTTCTATCGTTAAATTTTTTTGCTAAATATTATCCAAAAAAGTTCTTGTAAAACATTTAAACTACAACGTTTTGAAAAATAACAATAACTGTTTTCAACCATGTCTTAAATTAAAATTATGATCCTGAAACAAATTCATTAGTATGTAAATCTGCTTTGTTTAAGTTAAGTTACATATAAAAACAGGCTATGATAAAAATAAACTCTTTAGATAAAAAAAAGACAGACAAGACAGAAAATCATCTTATTACATTATATCTAGCACACCACACTTATTTGTATATACCAGCAGTATAACATGAAAATACTGCTGATGTTTTCATTCCTTCACAGATAAAAAGATAAATATATACTATATATGACATTTTTAAATGACTATATCAATTTCCATAAATTTGTTAAAGTTATTTCTGTTATCACTAAAACCTACAGAAATTTCTTTATTTTACATTAACATCCATTAGAACTTGAGATTTTTTCAATGACAATAAATTAAAAAACAAAATACAAATTCAAACGACCTACTTTAAAAATAAATAAAGCTTGATAAAACCAACGAAATTCTGCTAACGACTATTAGAGGCAGATGCAGAAAACAGATAATCATCTATAAAAATAAATATTTTAAAGAATAATAATGTACCATATTATTAAGAAACCCTACGCTGTAAATGGTTATTTATGCCAGAAAGAAACAATAAAAATAATAAAAAGTAAAATAAATAATCATAAAAAAAAGAACTGCCACAACCCCCTTGTGCTCAGTACTTTGTAAGGAGTACTGTTTCTAAACCAACTGTTGTGCAATGTGTAACGGTTGTAAATCACCTTTAACCACATTTTTTCCTCCAAATTAAAGGGTACATATTTTCTGAAGGCTGGGTGTACCTCAAGGAGATCTTTCGACCCTAGTGTCCATCAACGGCAGGTAAAGCATAATAAATAATTATTTGCCAGAGCAAAACTAGAACCCAGATTAACATCTCTAATGTTAGTTAAAAAATCGTATAACAGATATTCGTCTAATTATAAAAAAATTCGCATGGGTTTTGAAATGCTATTATATATTTATTATTTCAAAACTCATGTGAATTCTGTCTCTAAATATTTAATTATTTTTAATTAACTCTTTTGGTATTTGATTCATCAGGAGAAATGAGAGTTTCTTTCATCGTGATAAAGTAGTAACGAATCTGTTAATTTAAAAAAATAAAAATTTGAATGTAGAATTGGCTAATTCGCAACGCCTCAAATGTAAATGTTTATAATAAATTATATAAGATAATATATAAGTGACCTTATAAAGTAATTGTATGTCTTCAGATTTTATTGTTGACTCACTTGATAATTCTTTTGTCCACAAATAACCTGAAATTAAAACAGTAGAGTAGCCATGGATCAACCGACCTCAAGCACAATACTTGGATTAAAGCATAATTCTGTAGCTCGAATAATTCTTATCTCATTTCCCGTTATGATGTAAGTAATACCACTCAACTGTAACAGATATCTGTAGTTTTATTGGGATATATACATTTATTATTTTACAATTTAAAACTAAAAAATATAGTTTCAGTTTATAGCATGCATGGTTGCATGGCTTCATGTATAAGGTTTATTACAAAAACTGTATTTCATTATTATAACCAAGTATTTATTGGATTTTTAACCAACCGTAACTAAATATAGTAAAAAAAAAAATTAATTTTTTCATCTGGATCCACAAATGTCAATTATTGATTTAGAATCAACAAAGAGGCTTTTTAAATCAGTACTGATATTTTTAAATCGATTGATAATTGATAATTAAATCGTAAGGAGAAATATTAAGCAAAATATATAACATTAAATGGGAATTTATATGATATAAATAACAAAGCATAACGAAATAAGTAAAAAAAAAAATATATATGCAGTATAATAGCAAAATATAAGAGATAAGTGATGAAACTAGTATTAAATAAAGTAAATTGTTTTCAATTACACTGTAGCCGTGAGTTAATCCTATGGGTTCTGGACCCCTCCTGGGGTCCATCCAGTCTCATAAATTGGATACACTTAATTGGATAAAAATATGGCGGTCGAGCGTGATTGGGACTAAATCACCTCCTTACACAACCGTCGGTCTAGTAACAGTACTTTTTTACAAAGTATTGAAACCCTGACCCTCCATGGGTTGTATCGATACAGATATTTAATTAAATAAAGTATATCGCTAAATTAAACACAAAAAATATCATGAATATTTTAAAAATTCCTTTAATTAATAGATTATATGATTTTTTCCTAAGAACTATTATGTTTATAATTAAGCAATTAGTGCTTTTCGAAATTAATAAAATCTTAAGTGAGTATACTAGATTTAATAAGAGTAAAAATTGTTTAATAAAAAACGAACATACCTAGAAGTCATTTACACTAAAGTTACTTAAAAATAAAGAATACATACTACTTGATACCCTGTTTATGAATAATATTTATATATCCAGTCCTGAAAAAAAATGAAATTATTATATACAAAAGTTAAGTGTTTAATCCTTCCACTGAATACGGTTTAAGATTTTTTTATTATCTTCATATAACATGTCATAACGAAAAAAGAAAAAAAAAATTAGAAGCAGTAGAATAAATAAAAACTATATGAGATAAGAGATGAGTAATAATTATCATAAAACGTTATAAAAAATATCGTAAATATTTCAACAATTATATTGAATGTTGTACAATTATATTGAATGTTGTACAATTATATTGAATGTTGAACAATTATATTGAACTTCAACAAGTATATTGAATGTTTATTTGATTTTTTCTAAATATTATTATTTTTATAATTATGGATTTGAAAAATCAATTTGTAGAGAGTATGTTAAATTTATCAAGGGAAGAAAATATTTTTAAAATAAAAAAAAAATGTAACAAAAATATTTAATTGTTATTTAATATCCATTAACGTTAAGTTGCATTAAAAAAAAAAAAAATTATGACCATGAATAATATTTATAGATTCAGCCTAAAATTTTGAAATTATTATATTACAAAGTAGTGTTTTATCCTTTCACTGAATATTGATTAAGATTTTTTTTATCGCCCGCTTCACGTAGGCTGAGAGAAACGTGTGAAAAAAATGAGTTTTGAGATAAGTTAATTGAATTATTGATAAAAGATGATTCGAGTACCTTCAATTCAAACAAACATTCGAAAATCGTTTTTTTTAAAAAAGGATTGGAAAGTGTTATTTCTATGAAATGAGCTTCCCGTTCTTCAGTCCTTGAGCCAAGTATCTAACGAAATCCTAGCTTGGAAGTATTGCGAATCCTTATCAGTTCACACTATCAGAAAGGTCGTTTTAAATTTTTATTTCGTCTTATAACATATTGGATCTGGCATTATCTCTCAAGTGCATTGTCTCAGCAAGGTATAGGTTCGAGTGGTTCTTCTAACGTAGTTGTTTGCGAAACTACTGTTATTTACAGATTGTTCAGACCCAAGAGATAAATAGGTTCACCTATTGCATTAAATGTTTAATACGTAATATAATAAAATACTAATTGATATTTCATGATATGATGGCTATAAACTAAACGTATAATACTTATATTGTTTCTAATGTCTTTTTTTTGGAGGTTTTAAAGAATTAAAGTAACCAATTTGGTTATTATGAGTAAAAAAAAATTATAATTTAGAAAATAGTTGCGAAACTGTAGTTGAGGTAAACATTCCTGATTACTTGTATTTAAAGCTTAATACTTATTTACTCGATAGAGGACAGGAAGAATGTGCTTTTTTACAGCTTATCAATCTTTAGTAACTTCAGGACCTGATAGTTAAGCGGGCTGAGGTGTGGGTGCCATGGCGCTTGATCCAGAAAGTTTTGGATTCGAATCCTACTTCGGTCAGTCAGAATTTATTTTGCAAAAGCCACAAGATATGAACCCTGACGTTTCCACTGGGTTATATAAATCCTCAATGGAGGACTGAAGTAAAAAAAATCTTTACTAGGCAAAATATGAAAGCTTAGCTAAAATAGACTGTAATAATTTTAAAAAAATTGTTAATGATTTAACAACGTTTCACTCTAACAAGCAATCCGCAAGTACAAAATCGCAAAGGATAATTGCGTCAAAACTTTGTGAAATCGTCAATACATTTGTGGTGAAGTTATTAACAACCCATTGTAACTCAGTTCACATACCTGTCTTCACCTAAAATCAACTCATAAATAAAAATGATGAGTTATTAATTGGTTGTGGATTAAATATGAGGAGGAGATAGCCAACTCCCAAGAGTGTCCTTAGTAAAGAACACAAATAAGTAAAAGTTAACTTCCTCAACCATCGTCTCCTCAAATTATTTTTAAAAAGTAGCAACAATGTGTAGTTAAATTACATCCTTGATCATGTTGAATAATCTATTTAAATATAAGTAAAATTAGCATATTTTTAAATAAAACTTTATTAATTAAAAAATCGATGACTTGATTATTTTTTTACATCCGAAGAAATGATAAACGAAATGGAATTATTAGGAAGTGCTTCAAAATTGAAATTTATTTTGAAAAATTCATATCTCAAAAACTATTTGACGTACAGATGTCTATTATCACTCGAATTAAAGCTAGTTTAATCAGCTATAAAGTAGTTTATGATGTTTATCATCGTAGGAGTTATAGTTTACATGAATGTTGCTAAAATAAATTGGTTTATAGTTTAAATTTTCATTTGCCAAATTCATATTCATATGTAAATATCATAAAAACTACTACACCTACGAAGATATGTGTCACCTACATTATAGCAAGGTTAATTTCCTTTATTTTGAGTGTTGGCAGACATATGTGCGTTTTATGGGTCTAGAGATATATTTTTTCAAAAATCCAACATTTTATACAAACAACTAGAACATTTTGTGAGTTTATTTTGTCAAATATCATAAAAACGACTACTCCTACTAGCAATGTAGTAAATTTAACTAGATTTAATTTGAGCGCTGGCAGACATCTGTACGTTCAATGGTGTCTGAAATGAGGTTTTTTTTATATATCAAACTTATTGTCCGAACAACTATAAATCAATTTATTTTAGCGAATATCATGAAAACTACTATTCCTACGAAGGTAAAGCTTTTTTATAGCCCATTAAAGTAGCTTTATTTAGAGTGCAAATAGACATCTGTACGTCACATAGTTCCTGAAATATAGAATTCTTAAAATAAATTAACTAACTACTAATCTTTCAGTAGATGTTTTAAGAAATTTTTCTTTTTAAAAAGCTATATCTCGAGAACTATTGGACGTAGATAGCTCTTTTAGGGCTAATATTTAAGCAAATTTATTCTTCTTTAATTAATGTTCTCTTAGATTTTCTAGTGTTGTTGGTAGTTTTTAAGATATAGAGCTACAAATGAAAAATTAGTGTTTTTTTAAGGTTTTTAAACAGCCGCAATTTTTTGTTTCCGCTACCTATACTTGGCAGACTCATCAATTTTGATTAGTAAATATACATAGTTTTCATTAAAGTAATCCAAAATTGGGGTGAGATAACTGCCTTTTTTTCTTCCCGGCTCTTATACTAATAGTATCATGCAGCAGAGACCTAAATCGAATTTTTAACTTGGCATTGTGAGATCGTAGTAGCACCGGTTTAAGTGACTAACTATTTTGATATTAAGTTTATAAGAAAGTATTTAGGCAAAGTTGCCCATTCGACTTCTATTGCTTAAGCGACTATATTTGAATGAAAATGATGTGAAATAGTTAAAACAAACATGATAAAAAAAAAATTAGCATATCCATTAAGAATTTCGGACCAAATTTCTCAATCATCAAATGGACTTGTTTAATATCCATTGCCCTTTCGCGAACCCGCTACTTTTTAGTTCAGGAATGGGACAAGCGGTCAGCCTCACTCAAAACCTGCTCGTTATAAAATACTACCACTCCCGAAGAGGATCTTCTCTACTTTCACACAGCCCTGTTGGCAAAATATCCACTGCAGAGTTATGGTCAGTCGGTTGTCCTCTCTTGATATATCTGTTCTCGTTAGCTCGGTCTCCTGCCCAGGAATCCGGGCTAGCGGATGTCAGGATCTATTGCTGGCGCCGGGTTCACGGATACATGTCATGTATTATCGATAGATCAATCAGATATATATGTATCTATTATAACTATTCATTTATTATTATTTTTTTTTTATTTTAGTATGAACAAGATTTAGAAGTTTTTTAAATTGCCGTTTGACCAAGTGTTTCTCATGAAGAAGTTAGCACACTTTCCGCTAAGTTTGACTAAGCTTGCTACCTTCATTAATATACTTATTTCTCATGACACCATGAAGCCCTAGCACAATAGTTGAACATAGCAAAAAAAATAAATAAAAATACTCAATTAGAATGCAGTTCAAGATGAACTATAAAAAATAATTTTTTTTTTAAATATTTATTTATTGCTATTTACAACTATACATTATAATACATTTAGTAAATCTGATCTAAGTTAAATTGGAGTGTTACAGGCGTGTAGAGAAACTACCCGTTGGTAGCACTCTAATAAAAAATATTTAAAACATAATACCTTAAACATAAATCTATACATGTTCCATCATTATCACTCTCATACACACGCATATATATGTATATAACATACACTTTGTTCAATTTTAAAGTTGAATGAAAACTCAATAAGCGAGTAATATCCATACCAAAAAATTTAGAGATATTCAATCATGCATTTTAAACTTGTTTTTGAATTTCACAAAAATTTAAAAACGGACTTCATAACTTCTGTGTACATGTATCACCAATAGTGCGTGAGAATGTTATCTAATTTATTTACTTAATAGTTACGATGTAATTTTTTCAGCTGTGTTGCCAATATTGCTTCCGTGTCTAGGTTCTTATATTACTATTCTTTGTTTAGTACTGTTGAAGGAAGATGTTCTATTTGTTTTCTGTATTAATGTGATATTTGTTTTTTCTATCAAGAAGTGGCTTTAATATGTGGAACGTTAACTAATAGGTTATAATTCCACTTTACCCGAAATCTAGATGGTGGATCTTTCTTATTCCTTTTAGTACTTTTATAATTAGACATTTTTTTAACAATGAGAACACACTCATTACATCAGGTATAAGAAAAACAGAATACCTTAGTGGTTTTCTTTAAATATTTTTTTTTATTTATTATTTATGAGGAATAGTACCACTATTTCGGCAAACATTTTTTATATGATTAATTATGAGATATAGTTGACCGTGGATGACTTATACGAGGAGAAGATGGTTGGGGGTGTGGTCAAAATAAAACAGAAATAAGTTGAAGTAATTTATTTAATCGGGGCAACGTCTCGGCTAGAATTTTTAGCCTTCATCAGGGCTAAGAACAGAACAAGATATAAACAGAATGACATAAAGCAAATAATTTTACAAAATGGAATTAATAAAATAAATTGATGAGAGAATTAGAAAATAAAATGTATACATAGGTAATTGAATAAGTAGATAAAATAACATAATAAAAGTTATATAATGCAAAGAAATATGAATATATTTGTTATTAATAATTTAAAAATTAAAATTATGGATACAAAAATAAAATTGAGAGAAAGAAAATATATGTAATCATAATACTAGATAAAGAGGCGAAATATAAGTAAAGTATAACAAAAGAAATGAATAGGAAAAAAAATTCTGGATTTTCTCTTTTAGGAAGTCTGGTAAGTCAATTCATAAAATTTTTTTTGAGGTTAATAAACTTCCATTTGAATGTAATTTATTTTAATTTAAATTATCATGTTGTAGCACAACGTTTCGGGAGGGTTTCAAATTTTGAGGTTAATAGTAAATAATTATGAGGTTTAAAGTACATGAATATGGGACAGTGGTCCCGAAACGATAATAATATATGAAAATGAAAATGAAAAAATAACTTTATTCTGGGATATATGTCCCCTAGGAATAAATACATGGTTCATATAGTGAGATTTTTAACTGGCGAGCGTTTACAAATTTTCAGATAGTAGATGAAATTACATTGGTATATTGGCTTTACTTCTGTTTATAGTGTTAATCAATAACTGCCTATTTATTTGATTA